>NC_057803.1:284614652-284769549 GCF_018294505.1 Triticum aestivum | reverse complement strand
TATCTCAAGCTAACAATGTGAAAGTACAACAAATCCTTGAGTGGTTTTGGTAATTCATAACAACATATATGTTAGGACCGAGAGTGTATCAACCAGAGGGGGGTGAATGGGAGATTCAAATTTTCTTTCGAAAGCTTCGAAACTTAATCAAAACACAGCAACGGAATATATTATTGAGAGAAATGCAATGAATCAGTTTTCCTCATCAGTGGCATATTCATCGAGGAAAGCGTATACAACAGAATGAGCTTGATAAATTATAGGTTTAACAACAATGAGAGTTATGCAACAGGCAAACAGATGTAGCAGAATGAGACATAGCATAGCTGAACCTGAGAGAAATACAACTGAAAGGTTACACAAGTAAAACAAAGGTATTGACTGGCAACAAAGGAATATAGACGAGGATAATGATAATAATAAACACATACACATAGGATGAGGGCCACAGAACAAGATAAATGATCAGGTAATCTATCGACACAGAGGAAGAATGATAACTACTAAATGAAATGCAGTAGAGAAGATATAACCAGTGGTGCTCGATGGCGACAAGAGATTTGGTAGACCAGTTCACCATTTTGCCAAAGGCCTACGTCCGGTTGGAGGGGCTGTGACTTAACACGGAAGATAAACTCTCTTCACTCTATGCTCCTTCAAGCAGAGCTGATCAAATCAGGTTGATTTCACTCGTGGTAGATCCATGTCAACGATCTCCAAACCATCGGTCGACCTTCGCGAGCCACAATCACTCTTGGTTGCTGAAGATCAGGCTCGGTGAAGACAATAACTATTCAACACTCAAAGCCAGACCTATCCGTCTAGAGAGTGCGTAGATCTCAAGAGTAATAGGTACAAGAACTCTCACTCATAACTGCTGTGATGCTAAAGCACTGTCTAAATTTGGGCTCTTGGTTTTCTCTTGGTGGATCTTAAACTCAAATCACTCAAGAGGGGTTTCTCAAATCAATCTTCTCAGAAATCTCAAGCGGAGCAGCCAACGGACAACGTTAGAGCAGGGTGGCTATTTATAGCCGCAGCCTTCCTAGATGGGAAATGACCAAATTGGACATCGGCCTCAGCCAATGGATAAATGACACGATTCCAATGGTCGAATTTGAGAACACAACGGTAACATTTATTGGGGAGAAAGAAATGCTAACTCCTCGGTCCGAGGCAAGTCTCTTTCTGTGAAGAAGATCACAATCTCTTGCTGACAGGTATTTGCTCAGAGCACAAAGAGTTTTCTCTCGCATCTTTCATAGGTTGTGGCTAAGCATCACAGCTAAGTTATGCATCGAGAACCTATACCCCACTTAATAGCATAGAGGTCCTATGACTTGAAAGATTGACAGAAGATAAACAAAATGAATGCTACATCTTCACTTTGTCTTCGAGTTCAACCGTTGCATTCAATTTCTTTGGATGACAGTACAGAAACAAAAGCTTCGCTTCAGCAGTAAACTTTTGAGGGGTTGATTTCTTGACATTAATCTTCTCGTCTCTATCACTTCGACAAATATAGCCCATTCTTCTCTGTAGCGTAGATATGCTTCAGTGAAGTTCCTTGAACTCAGCACCAGAGACAACATTCTCTCTGACTGTGTATGGAATTTTCTCTCTGTATGCTCTCACAAACAAATTAGTCCATACCTGTTTCTATCAACAATCTCCAAAACGCAGGGTAAGCAGATATTGCACCAACAATCTCCCCCTCTTTGGACAATTTTTGACAAAACAAATCACATCGAATGATAGGTAATGAGTAGAATATAGTGCTAAGAATAATTAAAGACGAGAGATAATTATGAAGATGAGATATCCTTCTCCTTAAGATATGCTTCGGTTTGGGAAAATATATTTTTCTTCGTATGAGTGTCATTGATAATAGATTTCATACTAGAGTTCTTTCAATGCACTTGACAGTGTCTGAGGTAGTTCCTATCACAAAAACTTCGACAACGGTTGGATGTGAAACAAATATTGAGAGTTTTGTGACATGGATAAGTCATGAAGGTTTTCTCAGAACACAATTTGGATCCACACAAGATATAGTTTTCCTGCATAATAATTTAATATGAATAGAGCAGGATCGAATAATAATTCATTGCTCAGAGTGGATAAGCTTTGAAGGTGATTTTCTTGCAATAGAGATGATGCAAATGATATATGAGAGGAAAAAAACTTGTTAGTCATAGATAGCTTTCATTAGGCTTTTGTGCATCCACTAACTTTATCTTCCTACATGGTTAGATAATGAGAGACAACAATAATAGTATATCCAACCACAACATTTATAGATCATATAGTGTTTGAGGTACTTTTTCAATATAATATCATCATTTGATGATTCCATGTTCATCTTCGAGGAGCAGTTATGTGTCCCTGTAAAAGAAATGATTTCCGATCATAGGAGAAACATACGAAGGCACCTGCAAACAAATAATGAGAAGCAAATAGCATTGCAGGCGGGGGGTTATTAACATTACATGACGATCGAGTGTTTTAGCACCAAATGCGGTGCGCTAAGGTTCTTGAAGCAAATTGTTCGAAGGAAAACTAAATGCATGTTTGAAGCAAAACATCCTGCAAACCCCGATAAACTATCACTCGATGTAATTCTTCCCCTTTTTGTCAACAAGTGTCAAAAAGGAATGAGAGGACTGATGCGGCATGAAATACGTCGGTATTTCCCGAAAGAGGAAGGGATGATGCAGCACATCTACGGTAGGTATTTCCCTCAGTGATATGACCAAGGTTATCGAACCAGTAGGAGAACTACGCAACACTACATGAACGACACCTGCACACAAAGAACAAATACTTGCAACCCGACATAAAGGAGGGGTCGGCTTGAACTACGTTGGTATTTCCCAAAAGAGGAATGGATGATGCAGCACAGCTACGGTAGGTATTTCCCTCAATGATAAGACCAAGGTTATCAAACCAGTAGGAGAACTACACAACACTACATGAACGACACTGGCACACAAAGAACAAATACTTGCAACCCGACGTAAAAGAGGGGTTGTCAATCCCTCCCGGGTAAAAGATAAGTAAATTTGTAATAGATTGGATAAACAGATCTCGCGGGAACGCAAGATAAAATAAATAAATAAAAATTGCGGCAAGTTATTTTTGGGTTTTTGGATTAATAGATCTGAAAATAAAAGAAAATAAAAATAGATCTCGAAGGCAAATATAATAAAGAAGAGACCCAGGGGCGGTAGATTTCACTAGTGGCTTCTCTCGAGAAAGATAGCATACGGTGGGTAAACAAATTACTGTTGGGCAATTGATAGAACTTCAAATAATCATGATGATATCTAGGCAGTGATCATTATATAGGCATCAATTCCAAGATTAGTAGACCGACTCCTTCCTGCATCTACTACTATTACTCCACACATCGACCGCTATCCAGCATGTATCTAGTGTATTAAGTTCATGGAGAAATGGAGTAATGCAATAAGAACGATGACATGATGTAGACAAGATCTACTCATATAGGATTAGACCCCATCTTGTTATCCTTAATAGCAACGATACATATGTGTCATTTCCCCTTCTGCCACTTGGATCGAGTACCGTAAGATCAAACCCATCACAAAGCACCTCCTCCCATGGCAAGAAAAATCGATCTAGTCGGCCTAACTAAACCAAAGATTCGAAGAAGAAATACGAGGCTATAAGTAATCATGCATATAAGAGATCAAAAGACTCAAATAACTTTCATGGATAAAAACATAGATCTGATCATAAACTCAAAGTTCATCGGATTCCAACAAACACACTGCAAAAAAGAGTTACATCAAATAGATCTCCAAGAGACCATTGTATTGAGAATCAAAAGAGAGAGAGGAAGCCATCTAACTACTAACTACGGACCCGTAGGTCTACAATGAACTACTCACGCATCATTTGAGAGGCACCAATGTGGATGATGAACCCCTCTGTGATGGTGTCTAGATTGGACCTATGGTTTTTGGAACTTGCGGTGACTGGAATTGTTTTTTGTCGACTCCCCTAGGGTTTTTGGAATATTGGGGTATTTATAGAGCAAAGAGGCAATGCGGGAGGCCACCGAGGTGGGCACAACCCACCAGGGCGCGCTTGGGCCTCCAGGCGCACCTAGGTGGGTCGTGCCCCCCTCGGGGCACCCCTCCGATACTTATTTGGCCCATAGTGTGTCTTCTGGCCCAGAAAAATTCTCCAAAAAGTTTCGCTGCGTTTGGACTCCGTTTGGTATTGATTTTCTGTGAAGTAAAAAACAACTGGCACTGGGCACTATTTCAATAGGTTAGTTCCAAAAAATGATATAAAGTGCCTATAAAATGATTGTAAAACATCCAAGAATGTTGATATAACAACATGGAACAATGAAAAATTATAACAACATCTCCAAGCTTAATTCCTGCTCGTCCTCGAGTAGGTAAATGATAAAAGCATAAATTTTGATGTGGAATGTTGCCTAGCATGTTCATCACATATTCTTTTCTTTGTAGCATGGATATTTGGAATTTTATATGATTCAAAGCAATTTTATAGTTTTGACATGAAGATTTCAATACTCAAGCATATTAACAAGCAACCATGTCTTTCAAAATATCAATACTAAAGCAAATTATCCCTAGCCCATTATGCTCAATCATTGATCCATTCATGAAACACAATATCATATTAGCTACACCCAATGCTCAAGTACGATCATAGTGCCCCTTAGTTGGTGCTTTACAAGAGAAGATGGAAACTCATATAAAAATAAAAATTGCATAAAGTAAAAGAAATGCCCTTCGCAGAGGAAGTAGGGATTTGTAGAGGTGCCAGAGCTCAAAGCGAAAAAGATAGAGATAAAAACATTTTGGGTGGCATGCTTTTCCTGTCAACGAAAACGATCGAGAAGTTCCCACTACTTTCCATGCTAGATATATCATAGGCGGTTCCCAAACAGAAAATAAAGTTTATTCCTTTTTCCACCATACTTTCACATTCCACGGCTAACCGAATCCACGGGTGCCGTCCATACCAACACTTTCCAAGGAATTTATTATTTGACAACATAAACTAAATTCATTTTTGATTTCGGGACTGGGCATCCCTAATTCCTTTGTCATACTCTCATGCAATGACAAGTGAATAAACACTCAACTTGAGAATAACTCATCTAGCATGGTAAAATATCAGCCACCCTCTACCGTTTCTTGAGCGGTACGAGCACACACAAGAGAAATTTATTTTGAAGATTAGAGATGGCACATGCAAATTGGCTTAGAACGGCAAAACAATACCGCATATAGGTAGGTATAGTGGACTCATGTGGCAAAACTGGGTTTAAGGATTTTGGATGCACAAGTAGTGATCATACTTAGTGCAAGTGAAGGCTAGCAAAAGATTGAGAAGCATCTAACCAAGAAACGAAAAATCTCATAAGTGAGCATTAAGCATAACTAACACCGAATACTGCACCACAAGTAGGATACAATATCATTGCGTAACTATTGACTTTCGTGCTTGCATAGGGAATCACAAACCTTAACATCAATATTCTTACTAAAGCATAATTACTCATCAACATGACTCATATATTATATCATCATATCGCAAAACTATTACAAGGAATCAAGTTTATATTTTCCAATGATCTTCATGAAAGTTTTTATTATATCCCTCTTGAATATCTATCACTTTGGGAATAATTTCATATGTTGCTTTTGATAGCTCAAACAAATCTAAGTGAAGAACATGAGCATAGAAATTTCTTCTCTCAAAATAATTTAAGTGAAGCATGAGAGAATTTCTAAAAAAAATTACTAACTCTCAAATAAATCTAAGTTAAGCATGAGAGCATTTCTACAAAAATAATAAAGCACACTGTGCTAAAAAGATATAAGTGAAGCACTAGAGCAATTCCATAGCTCAAAAAGATTTAAGTGAAGCATATAGAGCAATTCTAACAAATCATAGCATAATTTTGGCTCTCTCAAATAGGTGTGTCGAGCAAGGATACTTGACTAAAAATAAAAAAGCAAAACAAGCAAAGACTCATATCATACAAGACGCTCCAAGAAAAACTCATGATATGTGCCGAATGAAAATGTAGCTCCAAGTAAAATGCCGATGGTCATTAGAAGAAAGAGGGGATGCCACTCGGGCATCCCCAAGCTTAGTTGCTTGCTTCTCTTTTAGATAATGGCTTGGGATGCCATGGGGCATCCCCAAGCTTAGGCTCTTCTTACTCCTTATTCCTTCATCCATCATGATCTCACCCAAAACTTGAAAACTTCAATCACACAAAACTCAACAAAACCTGTGTGAGATCCGTTGGTATAACAAAGCTAATCACTACTATAAGGAAGTGTTTGGTTGCAGATAGGTAACACAAACGCAAACGTAATTGGGTTACACTGTTAACGTAAACGGCATGGGCAAAAATCATACTGTGTTTGGCTACCGACGTTGTAACGTTAATGAATACCAGAGTTGGGCAAGTACCAGCCGAGGGTGAACCGCTGGCTGGAAGCAGATCCAAGCTGTGCATGGCGGGCGAGGAAGGAGGCGGCATCGTTCGTGTCTCGGGAGCAAGGGCCTAACAGCGAGGCTAACAACGATGACAGCAGCGGCGGCTGTAGTGCCGGCACCGGCGGCAGACGCAATGACGGCGACCGGAGCGGCGGCGGATGCAATGACGGCGATGGTGGCGGCTGCAGCGATGGCGCTGGCGGCGGACGCAACGACGGCGAGGGTGGCGGCTGTTTGCGGCGGTGATGTGGACAGCTGGTGGCGGCAGAAATGCTTTAAGCAGAGGAGATAGCGAGGAGGGAGACACCGCAGCGGCTTTCATTGTGGACAATTTCGACCGGTAACAGATTTGAAGTAGGCTGGGATCTAATACCGCGTTATGTGATTACGGAGCAACCAAAACAAACAAGATTTGACGGGATCCGTTGACGCTGTAATCGGGTTACGATACAAAAGCACGAACCAAACACCTCCTAAGTACTATTGCAAACCCATTCATATGTTATTTTTTCATTTATATCTACTGTATTCCAACTTTACTATAGCTTATACCCTCCAATACAAACCATAGATTCATCAAAATAAGCACACAACACAAACAAAATAGAATCTCTCAAAAATAGAATAGTACGTAGTAATATCAAACTTTTGATACTTCTGTAACTCCAAAATTCTGAAAAAATAGGACAACGTGGGCAATTTTTAGACCAATCTTGTGTACAAAAATTAGGATTTTATCGCGCTCCTGTTGAAAATGAAAATTATTTTTCTGGACGCAAAAGTTTCTGTTTTTCAACAAGATCAAATCAACTATCACGAGCATGATCCCAAAGGCTTTGCTTGGCACAAACACTAATTAAAACATTAAAACACAATCATAACAGTAGCTTAATTGTGCAAACACTCGAGAACAGAAATAAAAAGACAAAAAATAATTTTTATTCATTGGGTTGCCTCCCAACAAGCTTTGTCGTTTTATGCCCCTAGCTAGGCATAAGGCAAAGATTCAAGTATTGTCATCTTTATTTCTAGATCCGTAGGATGCCCTCATGATTGATTCATATGGTGGCTTAATTATTGCCTTCTTTCATAACAATCACGGCACCAATGGTACGTAAAAACGGTCTACCAAGTATAATTGGACAAGACGGATTGCAATCAATATCAAGAAAAATAAAATCTATGTGCACATAATTCCTATTTGCAAGAATAAGAACATCATTAATTCTTCCCAAGGGCTTTTTAATAGTAGAATCCGCCAATTGCAACTTTAAAGAACATTCTTCAATATCGGTAAGACCAATCACATCACATCAAGATTTCGGAACTGCAGAAACACTAGCACCCAAGTCACATAAAGCAAAGCACTCATAATTTTTAATCTTGACTTTGATAGTAGGTTCCCATTCATCATGTAATTTTCTAGGAATTGAAATCTCTAATTCCAACTTTTCTTCCAATGCTTTCATCATAGCATCAACGATATGTTTAAGCTTTATTTTGTTCATAAGCATGGGGTGAATTAATCAAGGATTGCAACAAAGAAATACAATCAATTAGAGAGCAATTATCATAATTAAAGTCTTTGTAATCCAAAAGAGTGGGCACATCACTAGTTAAAGTTTTGACCTCTCCAAACCCACTTTTATCAATTTTCTCAACAAGATTTTCACCCTCCATATTGTCGGGACGGCTTCTAACTAAATTTGACTCTTCTTTAGTCCCTTTTTCATCAATTTTAATTTTACTAAACAAGGAATCAATATAAGAAACACCAATCATTTTAAGATCTTCATCATTTTTATGAAAGCAATCACTAGAAAATGCCTTTTCTAAAAATTCTTTTTTAGATCTAAGCATAGCTGTTCTTTTCTTGATTTCATCCATAGAAACATATAAAGCTTTAATTGATTCCTCAATCTTAGGCACAAAAAAATTCATCTTGAGATTGTCTACATCACGAGAAATTCTATCAATGCTTCTAGACATATCATCAATCTTACTCAACATTTCTTCTATCATAGTATTAAAAGTCTTTTAGCATTAATAAATTATTTAATTTTATTATCAAAATTAGAGGTGTTCCTATTATTATTACAAGAAGGATTACCATAGGAATTACCATAATTATTAGAGGAATTTCCCAGAAAAGGTCTAGGATTAAAATGACCTCTATAAGCTTTGTTATTAAAAAAATTTCACGAAACAAAATTCATATCTACGGCATCACTATTTTTCTCAATCAAAGTAGACAATGGCACATCATGAAGATCAATAGGAGCATGTTTATTAGAAACCAACTTCATAAGAGCATCAAGTATTTCACTCAAAGAATTTACTTCTTCTACCGAATTAACTTTTTTTACTAGTAGGAGCTCTTTCCGTATGCCATTGTGAATAATTTTTCATAATATTATCAAGCAATTTAGTAGCATCACCCAAAGTAATTTCCATAAAAGTACCACCGCGGTGGAATATAAAAGATTTCTAGAAACAAAATTCAATCCCACATAAAATTTTTGTTTGATCATCCAAAGATTTAAACCATGAGTAGGACAATTTCTTCGCATCAAATTCATTCTTTCCCAAGATTGCGCAACATGTTCATGCTCAAGTTGTTTAAAATTCATGATTTGTGTCCTAAGGAAAATAATTTTCGCATGCGGAAAATACTTAGTAATAAAAGCATATTTGCACTTATCCCAAGAATCGATACTATTGCGAGACAAAGACGAAAACCAATTTTTTGCACAATCTCGCAAAGAAAATGGGAATAATTTCAACTACACAATATCATTGTCCACATCTTGTTTCTTTTGCATATTGCATAATTCCACGAATGTGTTAAGATGAGACGCGGCATCCTCACTAGGAGTACCGGAAAATTGATCTTTCATGACAAGATTCAAGAAAGCGGCACTAATATCACAAGACTCTGCACTAGTGGAGGGAGGAGCAATCAGAGTACTAATAAAATCATTGTTGTTGGTATTGGAGAAATCACAGAACTTGGTGTTCTTTTGAGTCATCATCACTACACAACAAGATTGCACTCAAAAACGGATCTGATGAGAAAACGGCGAACGAAAAAGAGGGCGAATAAAACGGCAAATTTTGTGAAGCGGGGGAGATGAAAACGAGAGGCAAATGACAAATAACGTAAATTGCAAGGAGATGAGATTTCTGATTAGGAAGCTGGTAGATGTTGATGATGTCTCCCCGGCAATGGCGCCATAAATTCCTTTTGGTGCGGCTTGAACTACGTCGGTATTTCCCCAAAGAGGAAGGGATGATGCAGCACAACTACGGTAGGTATTTCCCTCAGTGATGAGACCAAGGTTATCGAACCAGTAGGATAACTACGCAACACTACATGAATGGCACCTGCACACAAAGAACGAATACTTGCAACTCGACGTAAAATAGGGGTTGTCAATCCTCCCGGGTAAAACATGGGAAAATTTGCAGTAGATTGGATAAATAGATCTCACGGGAACGCAATATAAAATGAATAAATAAAAATTGCAGCAAGGTATTTTTGGGTTTTGGATTAATAGATCTAAAAATAAAAGCAAATAAAAATAGATCTCAAAGGCAAATATAATAAAGAAGAGACCCGAGGGCCATAGATTTCTCTAGTGGCTTCTCTCGAGAAAAATACCATACGGTGGGTAAACAAATTACTGTTGGGAAATTGATAGAACTTCAAATAATAATGACGATATCAAGACAATGATCATTATATAGGCATCACGTCCAAGATTAGTAGACTGACTCCAGCCTGCATCTACTACTATTATCCCACACATCGACCGCTATCCAGCATGCATCTAGTGTATTAAGTTCATGGAGAAACGGAGTAATGCAATAAGAACGATGACATGATGTAGACAAGATCTACTCATACAGTAATAGACCCCATCTTGTTATCCTTAATAGCAATGATACATACGTGTCGGTTCCCCCTCTATCACTGGGATCGAGCACCGTAAGATCGAACCCATTACAGAGCACCTCTTCCCATGGCAAGAAAAATCAATCTAGTCGGCCTAACTAAACCAAAGATTCGAATTAGAAATAGGAGCCTATAAGTAATCATGAAGGAAATATGCCCTAGAGGCAATAATAAAGTTGTTATTTATATTTCCTTATATCAAGATAAATGTTTATTATTCATGCTAGAATAGTATTGTAGGATCGAAAGTATGTCTAGAGGGGGGGTTCTTAGAGTACTTGACCAAATAAAAATCTAGCCTTTTCCCAATTTTAGTTCTTGGCAGATTTTAGCTATCTTAGCACAAGTCAAGCAATCTCCACACAATTCAAGAAAGCATGCAAAAGAGTATATGAGCAGCGGAAAGTAAAGCATGCAACTTGCAAGAATGTAAAGGGAAGGGTTTGGAGGATTCAAACGCAATTGGAGACACGGATGTTTTTGTCGTGGTTCCGATAGGTGGTGCTATCGTACATCCTCATTGATGGAGACTTCAACCCATGGAGGGTAACGGTTGCCCGAGTCCACGGAGGGCTCCACCCACGAAGGGTCCACGAAGAAGCAACCTTGTCTATTCCATCATGGCTGTTGCCCACGAAGGACTTGCGTCACTAGCGGTAGATCTTCACGAAGTAGGCGATCTCCTTGCCCTTACAAACTCCTTGGTTCAACTCCATAGTCTTGTCGGAGGCTCCCAAGTCACACTTAGCCAATCTAGGAGACACCACTCTCCAAGAAGTAACAAATGTTGTGTTGATGATGCACTCCTTGCTCTTGTGCTTCAAATGATAGTCTCCCCAACACTCAAATCTCTCTCACAGGATTTGGATTTGGTGGAAAGAAGGTTTGAGTGGAAGTAAACTTGGGGAAGGCTAGAGATCAAGATTCATATGGTTGGAATGGAATATCTTGACCTCAACACAAGTGTAGGTGGTTCTCTCTCAGAAAATGTGTATTGGAAGTGTAGGTATGTTCTGATGGCTCTCTCCACGAATGAAGTGTGGGTGGAGGGGTATATATAGCCTCCACACAAAATCTAACCGTTACACACAATTTTCCAAACTCGGTGGGACCGAATGGTTAAACTCGGTCAGACCGATTCAGCAAACCTAGTGACCGTTAGGATTTTCGGTAGGACTAAGATGCAACTCGGTAGGACCGATATGGTTAGGGTTAGGGCTTAACGTAATCTCGGTGTGACCCATTACACAAACTTGGTGGGACCGATTTTGGTAATAAGCTAACCAGAGAGTTGGTCAGGTAAACTCGGTGGGACCGATTCGCTCATCTCGGTGAGACCGAAATGTTACAAAAGGGAAACAGAGAGTTTACATTGCAATCTTGGTGGGACCGATCGCTCATCTCGGTAAGACCGAAACATTACGAAGGGAAACATAGAGATTACAATCCCATCTCGGTGAGACCGAGATCCCTATCGGTGAGACCGATTTGCCTATGGTTTGTGGCAGTGGCTATGACATTTGAAACTCGGTGGCGCCAGATAGAAAGAATCGGTGGGGACGAGTTTGACTTTTGGTTTAGGTCATGTGTGGATGTGGGAAGGTAGTTGAGGGTTTTGGAGCATATCACTAAGCATTTTGAGCGAGCAAGGCATTAAGAAACACCTCATCCCTCCTTGATAGTATTGGCTTTTCCTATAGACTCAATGTGATCTTGGATCACTAAAATATAAAATGTAGACTCTTGAGCTTCAAGCTTGAGACAAACTTTTTGTCCTTAGAATTTTGAGGGATCCACTTTCCTCATCTATGCCATGCCATTCATTGAGCTTTTCCTGAAATATTAATCTTGGAATAATGTTAGCTCAATGAGCTATATGTTGTTAGGAATTACCAAAACCACCCAGGGATAGTTGCACTTTAAATCTTCCCCTTTTTGGTAATTGATGACAACATATAGATCAAGCTTCGACAAATGATAATAAGAGTGAAAGATATTGTCGCTTTGAGAGGTATGTGAAAAGCGAGAGCTCCCCCTAAATTTGTGCATATCTTAAGATTTGCTTTGGACTGCAAATGCACAATGAGTTAGGATCATGGGTTACTCTTCCATGTCACATACATCTTGGCGGAGCGCTCAAAATAATAGAGATTGAATACATGCACTCATCACCAAGCAAAGTGAATGATCATATAAGGATAAGTAAGATAATATCATCTAACAAGCATAAGTGTAGCTTATGATCAACCACATGATCATCAATGTCTCACAGATAATAGCATAGTATCTCAAGCAATCAAAAGCAACCAAAGTTCAACCAAGAAGACAAGAGAGAATAAAAGCAAACTCTCTCTCTTGAAGCCTATGATCTATACATTTTTCTCCCCCTTTGGCAACAAGTTACCAAAAAGTTCATAGAAAATGCATAGCACTAAAACGTCTCTCAGGCTTGGTCTTCAGGTGGTGGTGTCCGGAGAACTCCAAGAACGAAGGCTTCAGTCGAAGTAGATGGAGCTGCTGGGGTAGGTGCTGGAGCTGGTGGCACTGAAGATGTAGCTGGTGCAGATGAAGTGGCTCTGGTGTCTGTTACTGGCACTGCAGTTGATCTCTGAGCTCGAGGCACTCTGGAAAATGCGTCAGTGGTTGTTCTGCCCTTCCTCTCCTGCATATCATCTTGTAGCTGCTCCACAACTGACTGAATCTCAGTTACTTTGACATCTAAATCATAGAATTTTTGCTCCACGATTCTTTCCAAGCTCTCTGGTTTTGAGTCAGGGTGGCCAACCCCTTCTCAATCCTCAGAGTTGATGCTATCAAATAACCAAGCTGGTCCTGCTTGCTTTTCAAAAAGTACTCAGATGCCTCCTCTTGAGTTGGCATCTTGGCAGCCTTCTCTTTCTTTGCTTTCTCCTTCTTCTCTTGAGCTTGTACTGATGATGGTTCATTCTCATTCATCACAACTTGATTGTCCTCGAAGTCTGGGTAGATAGGCAAGTGTTCCTTATCCAACAGGTATGTGCATGTGCCCATCTTTGAGTTTATCAACTCCTGGATTTGTGGGGCATATCCACAACTTCTTTTCTGGTCTGCTGCAGTCCTCTTGATAGTCTCAACTATAAGGCTCATGACCTTGAACTTCTGTGGCACATCAAATATATGTAGCAAGTTAATTGCATGGCCTCTGATCATTCTATGATCACCAGACTTGGGCAAGAGAGTGTGCCTAAGGATCCAATTGATTGTAGGCAGCCCTGACAGCAGTGTTTTACTGACCAAAATTGGTGAGTCTCAAGATCATCTTCAGGAATCTCCTTGTACATGTTTGCCATAGAGTTTTGATCCATATTCTTCTTGGCATAACATCCAAGTCATCTTCTTCTTCCTTAGGAGCATTGATCAGATTTGCCCATTCCTCAATAGCTGAGTGGTACCTTGTACCTTCAGACATCCATACTATCCTGCCATCTGGATAGAAGTGTGCTGTGGAGTAGAATTGCATTATGAGCTCCTCATTCCACTTTGTGAGCTTCTGCCCAACAAAGTCTGCAACTCCACAAGCACTGAAGCTATCAAACACACCAGGATAGTGTTCCTCATTTTCCTTGATATATTTCTAGTCGACCCACCTCATTTCACACACTATAGGCTTCTTGTCCAGCAGCACTGTCTCATAGAAATCTTGCTGTTCCTTTGTGTGGAACCTGTAATCAACATCAGTTCTTCTCTTGGTGGCATATGGATCTGACTCTCTCCATAGCCTCAACCCTGAGTCTCTCCTGATCTTCATGTTCTCAGCCATAGGATGAGCATCATTGTGGTCTGGAATCTTGGGATTGAGCTTCCTTAGGATTTGTCTTTCATCATCTTCATCAGCAGCAACTTCAGGCACTGGGGCCTTGTTCTTCTCAGCAGCTGGTATACTCCTGGTATTTCTCTTAGGTGCACTCTTGGGCTTGGAGGCTGCTTTGGGTGCTTCTTTGGGCTTTGATGAAGTAGCCCCTGTCCTGATAGCATCACCCATAAGCTTTTGTGCCTTGGGTGCTGGTGCAGCAACCTCTTCTTCTTCTTCTTCCATCATGGAAGCCTTTCCAATCACCCTGGCCATGGTCTTCTTGACCCTTTCCTTCCTTTTCTTCCCTTCTGCAACAGCCTCTTTGGGTTCAGATCCCAAAGGGACTTGAGTAGATGCTCTGGCCTTAGACATTGGAATTCTCTTTGCGGGAACCTTTTGCTTCATGCCTGGCTTGGTGGCAGCAGCAGTGCTATATTACTTCTTAACCACTTTCTTCTTGGAAGTGGCCTCATCCTCAACTGCCACATAGTCTTCATCCTCAGACTCTGAAGTTTTCTTCTTCCTTGTTCTGGTGGCAGCTTTGGGCAAGTTGCTGGGAGTGTTCCCGCTAACATCATCTGAACTGCTAGAGGGACTAGTGCCCTCACTCAGGTGAACCTGTTCTGGCTGTCACTCTGATCAGACATATTGCAAACACTGACAGCAGACCCTGTGAATAGATATAGATGAGATAGAGTGGATGAGCATCACAAAATGCAGAGGTTTTTGCAAAAGAATGAGTCAAAAACATAGTTTTAGTTTTCCACAGAAAGCATTTCGGATCAACCGATTTGTAAACTCGGTGATACCGAAGCAGCTGTTGGAACCTAAACTAGTGAACTCGGTCAGACCGAGTCACAGTTCGGTGGCATCGAGACTGCAAGGGTTTCACAAAGTCCTGAACTCGGTCACACCGATTTGCAATTCTCGGTCAGACCAAAAATTACATGTGCAATGGCCTGAGCCGAATCGGTGGTACCGAGTTCCACAACTCGGATGGTCCGAGATGGTTTCGGCGGAAACCTAACCCTAAATTTTCAATTCAACTCTAATCTACGGAGTGTTTTGACTGGATAGAAGCGTTTCAATCATGGTAAGAATCATAGTGAACACAATGTGCTAGGAATCGGACGGGGATAGCACTGTGATCGAGTCCATACCCTAGTTCGGCGATGAACTCGCTACGGCAGCAACAGCGGGGAAGAATTCTGCTGACGGCGGCGGAGACCAGCGACAGGAGGCTGCTGGCGACAAGGAAGACGATCCGGAGACCCTGGAGGCAGAGCGAGCTATGCGCGGGCGAAGGGGTTTCGGAGAAATTTCCAAAATTTTGCCCGTGAGTATATATAGCCCGACCCTGTCGGTGTGACTGAGTGGAACAACTCGGTGGCACCGAGATTCATAACTGCAAGCAGTTACTGAAACTCGGTGTGAACGAAAGGTTCAAATTGGTTGCACCGAGATTGAAAACCTAGATCGACTTAGTGATCTCGGTATGATCGAAAAGCACAAAGAAGTTTTGTAAGTTTAAGTCTATGACGAATCAGGGACTCTGAGTGCTCCTCACACTGAGTGGCTCGAATCTGACTTGATCAAATTTTGTGATGTAGCATGAATAGAGTTTGAGACGAGAAAAGCATAGATAGCTAGAGAGGGTTCTTAGGCATTCTTGTCCATCCACTTGGCAAAAGAAAAGAAAAACAATCAATCAAAACAACAAGTGGATGTCCTCGAATGAGTGAAATATGCAATCAACATGCTCACACAATAAAATGGCAATTGAAATATGTGGCAAAGCATGCACAACCAATTCTAGCATCTATCAAACAATTTGCGATGACTAGGTCATCTATATATGAGTATATTGACTTAGGAGTCAAATGAGAACATTTGATCATAGGTCATACTCATCGTTTAAGCACAAGTGGGGTTACCACTTTTACATAAAGCATTGTTGTGTTCACACCATTAGAGTTGCTTTAGCTCAATTCTTAGAGTAAAGCTCCCCCCTAGATGTGAGATCCCCCCTAAGAGGGATGAACTAACCTTGGGATTTGTCGATGATGACTTCAAGTAGATGTTGAAGATGTGGATGCTCAATGTTGATGTAGATCATTTGAAGCTATCCATTGGAGTGAGTTGCACTTTCAATACCTACACGAGTTAGTCCCACAAGGAACAAACAAGGATATCCATAGACATAAAGTGATGCACACACAATATGATGTCTATGAAAGCTTTTAGGTTAACTTGTCCCTTGTCTTACCAACAAGAGGGTTTGTGACTCCTTGAACTAGTGCAAGATGTGGAAGTTGATTGCACTTGTTCTTGCCAAGATGATAAGAGTGAAGTATGTTGGCGGAGTCACCCTCAAGAACTCTCTAGTTCTTCTTCGGGATCCACACCATCTTGATGGGAATCCTCGGTGTTGTAGTTGTACTTGATGAAGTGGAACTTGAAGTAGTCTTGGGAACCCACTTGACCAAGGCCTTAGGAGCTTCTTCAAATGCATCAATTTCCTCTCGAAGCTTGTCCTTGCCTTTTTGATTGTGGTCTTGTGGTGGAAGATCATCTTGAGCTTGTGTCCCTTTGAAAGAAGTAGGATCGTACTTCTCTTGTTGAGGAACAAACTTCATCTTAGGGTATTGATCTTCTTCCCACTCAACTCCATTGGCATTGAACTTTCGTTCAAAACCAACACCTTGATTCTTCCGGTGCCTTCCTTGCTTGCGTACAATTTCCTTGAATTGCTTACTTCCGGCAAGGCTCTTGTAAACACCTTTCTCTATAATTCCCTTCAATAAGCTATTTTCTTGCTCAAGTGTAACTTGGCTAAGAGAATCATTAGTGGAATCAAGAGAACTACTAGGAGCAACAATATTGGATTTAGCATGATTATTGTTACTATTAGAGGAAGAATCTTTCTTGTTCTTGTTACTAGACTTGACTTGAGGCATGTAAGTGGATAAGAGTAAACGCTTGGCAATGTAAGAAGAACTTTTCTTGCGAAGATCACCATTGATTGCTTTTAAGAACTCATGCTCTTGCTCAAGGTTGAGCTTTTTAAAGTGTAATTTCTCATGAGTCCTTAAAAGTTCTCGATGATCTCCTAAGATAGTTTCATGAGCTAACTTAAGAGTGTTTAGTTCTTTAGTTAGAGACTCAATCTTCTCCTTATCATTGTCATT
This sequence comes from Triticum aestivum, assembly GCF_018294505.1. Lineage (NCBI taxonomy): Eukaryota > Viridiplantae > Streptophyta > Magnoliopsida > Poales > Poaceae > Triticum > Triticum aestivum. Next base: position 284,752,055 of record NC_057803.1, on the reverse strand, counting down.
TGTTTTATCTTGATTAGCATGATTAATTGACGTTTCATCATAGTATTCATCACTAGAGTTGTCAACAAGTAAATCATCATCACCTAACAAGTCATCTTCATCACTATTGAAATCAATATACTCAGGGTGTGATACCTTTGGGACTTTAGCCATGAAGCATGTTCCAACTCCTTCATTTGGTGAGTCAAATATGTCGTAGGAGTTTGTTGTCACAAGTGCTAGACCGGCAACACCTTCATATTGTATATTCGGAGTCGGAGTGATAGCTTCTCTCGGAGTGGTTGTCGGAGTTGGAGCCGGATACCCATTCACCAACATGAGCTTGATGTCTTCGTTTTGTGTAGCTCCTTGATGACTTGTCCTTTCTTTTCGAATCCTTGCTTCTCCGTGAGGGTCTTCATTCATAACGATCATCTCTACTCCTTCTTTCTCTAGATGGTGATTCTTCTCTTCTACTTCTTCTCTTGGGAGAATCTTCTCTTCTCTTGTAGGGGGGCATACACTCATTGGAATAGTGTCCGGGCCTTCCACAATTGTAGCAGTTTCGCTCTCGACTAGAAGATCTTTTGTCATTGTAGGACCTTGACTTGGAGCTTCTCTCTTTGCTTCTACTCTTGTAGAACTTGTTGAAGTTATTCACCATTAAGCTCAATTCTTCATTGAAGGTTTGTTTCTCACTCGATGATGTGGGGGCTTCACATGAGGCTTTGTAAGCACCACTTGATTTGTTGTGAAGTTCCTCTTTATCCTTGAGTGACATCTCATGAGCAACAATTCTTCCGATGACTTCCGTTGGCTTGAGATCTTTATAATTTGGCATCATTTGGGTCAATGTGCACATGGTATCATATTTTCCATCCAAGGATCTTAGGATCTTCTTGATGATGAATCTATCGGTCATCTCTTCACTCCCTAAGCCGGCAATCTCATTTGTGATAAGAGCAAGCCTAGAGTACATTTCAGCAATACCTTCACCATCCTTCATTTTGAACTTGTCAAGTTGACGTTGAAGCACATCCAATTTGGATTCCTTGACGGAGTCGGTACCTTCGTGCATATCAATCAAAGTATCCCAAATTTCCTTTGCATTCTCAAGACGGCTGATTTTGTTGAATTCTTCGGGGCATAATCCGTTGAAGAGGATATCACAAGCTTGAGCGTTGTATTGCAGCATTTTCAACTCTTCCGCGGTGGCTTCACGGTTCGGTTCTTTCCCGTCAAAGAATTCACCTTGCAAGCCAATACACACAATAGCTCAAACGGCGGGGTTATGTCCAAGAATATGCATTTTCATCTTATGCTTCCAACTAGCAAAATTAGTGCCATCAAAGTAAGGACCTCTACGGTGATAATTTCCCTTGCTAGACGCCATACTCTCCTAGGTTGTGAAACCAAGGCTATGACTGCCAAAAGCTATGGAAATCAAAGCAAATGGAGACCAAAGCTCTGATACCACTTGTAGGATCGAAAGTATGTCTAGAGGGGGGGGTGATTACACTACTTGACCAAATAAAAATCTAGCCTTTTCCCAATTTTAGTTCTTGCAGATTTTAGCTATCTTAGCACAAGTCAAGCAATCTCCACACAATTCAAGCAAGCATGGAAAAGAGTATATGATCAGCGGAAAGTAAAGCATGCAACTTGCAAGAATGTAAAGGGAAGGGTTTGGAGGATTCAAACGCAATTGGAGACACAGATGTTTTTGTTGTGGTTCCGATAGGTGGTGCTATCGTACATCCACGTTTATGGAGACTTCAACCCACGGAGGGTAACGGTTGCGCGAGTCCACGGAGGGCTCCACCCACGAAGGGTCCATGAAGAAGCAACCTTGTCTATTCCATCACGGCCGTCACCCACGAAGGACTTGCCTCACTAGCGGTAGATCTTCACGAAGTAGGCGATCTCCTTGCCCTTACAAACTCCTTGGTTCAACTCGACAATCTTGTCGGAGGCTCCCAAGTGACACCTAGCCAATCTAGGAAACACCACTCTCCAAGAAGTAACAAATGGTGTGTTGATGATGAACTCCTTGCTCTTATGCTTCAAATGATAGTCTCCCCAACACTCAACTCTCTCTCACAGGATTTGGATTTGGTGGAAAGAAGATTTGAGTGGAAAGAAACTTGGGGAAGGCTAGAGATCAAGATTCATATGGTTGGAATGGAATATCTTGACCTCAACACAAGTGTAGGTGGTTCTCTCTCAGAAAATGTGTATTGGAAGTGTAGGTATGTTCTCATGGCTCTCTCCACGAATGAAGAGTGGGTGGAGGGGTATATATAGCCTCCACACAAAATCTAACCGTTACACACAATTTGCCAAACTCGGTGGGACTGAATGGTTAAACTCGATCGGACCGATTCAACAAACCTAGTGACCGTTAGGATTTTCGGTGGGACTAAGATGCAACTCGGTAGGACCGATATGGTTAGGGTTAGGGCTTAACGTAATCTCGGTGTGACCGATTACACAAACTCGGTGGGACCGATTTTGGTAATAAGCTAACCAGGGAGTTGGTCAGGTAAACTCGGTGGGACCGATTTGCTCATCTGGGTGAGACCGAAATGTTACAAAAGGGAAACAGAGAGTTTACATTGCAATCTCGGTGGGACCGATCGCTCATCTTGGTAAGACCGAAACGTTACGAAGGGAAATAGAGAGATTATAATCCCATCTCGGTGAGACCGAGATCCCTATCGGTGAGACCAATTTGCCTAGGGTTTGTGGCAGTGGCTATGACATTTGAAACTCGGTGGCGCCGGATAGAAAGAATCGGTGGGGTTGAGTTTGACTTTTGGTTTAGGTAATATGTGGATGTGGGAAGGTAGTTGAGGGTTTTGGAGCATATCACTAAGCATTTTGAGCAAGCAAGCCATTAGGCAACACCTCATCCCTCCTTGGTAGTATTGGCTTTTCCTATAGACTCAATGTAATCTTGGATCAGTAAAATATAAAATGTAGAGTCTTGAGCCTCAAGCTTGAGCCAAACTTTTTGTCCTTAGAATTTTGAGGGATCCACTATCCTCATCCATGCCATGCCATTCACTGAGCTTTTCCTGAAATATTAGTCTTGGAATAATGTTAGCTCAATGAGCTATATGTTGTTAGGAATTACCAAAACCACCCAAGGGTAGTTGCACTTTCAAGTATTAACCGGAAACTTAGTATATGTGTGAATACATAGACAAACATAGTGTCCCTAGTATGCCTCTACTTGACTAGCTTGTTAATAAAAGATGGTTAAGTTTCCTAGCCATGGATACGTGTTGTCATTTGATGAATGGGATCACATCATTAGATAATTATATGATGGACAAGACCCATCTGTTAGCTTCGCACTATGATCGTTTAGTTTATTGCTATTGCTTTCTTCATGACTTATACATGTTCCTATGACTATGATATTATGCAACTCCCGAATACCGAAGGAACACTTACTGTGCTATCAAAATGTCACAACGTAAATGGGTGATTATAAAGATGCCCTACAAGTGTCTCCGATGGTGTTTGTTGAGTTGGCATAGATCGAGATTAGGATTTGTCACTCCGTGTTTCGGAGAGGTATCTCCAGGCCCTCTCCGTAATGCACATCACTATAAGCCTTGCAAGCAATGTGACTAATGAGTTAGTTGCGGGATGATGCATTACGGAACGAGTAAAGAGACTTGCCCATGATGAGATTGAACTCGGTATGATGATACAGATGATCGAATCTCGGGCAAGTAACATACCGATGACAAAGGGAACAACGTATGTTGTTATGCGGTTTGACCGATAAAGATCTTCGTAGAATATGTAGGAGCCAATATGAGCATCCAGGTTCCTCTATTGGTTATTGACCGGAGATGTGTCTTAGTCATGTCTACATAGTTCTCGAACCCGTAGGGTCTGCATGCTTAACGTTCGATGATGATTTGTATTATGAGTTATGTGATTTGATGTACCAAAGGTTGTTCGCAGTCCTGGATGAGATCATGGACATGACAGGGAGTCTCGAAATGGTATATACATAAAGATTGATATGTTGAACCATGTTATTCGGACACCGGAAGTGTTCCAGATAGTTTCGGATAAAACTGGAGTGCCGAAGGGGTTACCGGAACCCCCGGGGAAGTAATGGGCCTTAGTGGGCCTTAGGGGAGAGAGAGGGCAGCGACCAGGAGGTGGTGCCCCCCAAGGGGAGTCTGAATGGGACTAGCGGGAGGGGCGCGGCCCCTCTTTACCTCTCCCTCTCCCTCTCCTTCCTTCTCCTACTTGGACTAGGAAAAGGGGAACCAATTCCTACTTGGAGTAGGATTCCCCCCTTGGCCGCGCCCCTTAGGGTCGGCCGGCCTCCTCCTCCCTCCCCCATTTATATACGTGGGAGGTGGCACCCCATAAACACACAAGTTGATCTTTAGCCATGTGCAGTGCCCCCCTCCACAGTTTTACAGCTCGGTCATATTGTCATAGTGCTTAGGCGAAGCCCTACGTCAGTAAATTCGCCGTCACCACGTCGTCGTGCTGACGGAACTCACCCTCGGCCTCAGCTGGATCAAGAGTACGAGGGCCGTCACCGAGCTGAACGTGTGCAGATCACGGAGGTGCCGTGCGTTCGGTACTTGATCGGTTGGATCACGAAGACATTCGACTACATCAACCGCATTACTAAACGCTTACGTTTTCGGTCTATGAGGGTACATAGAAACACTCTCCCCTCTCGTCGCTATGCATCTCCTAGATAGATTGTAACACCCACGATGCGGCTATATCTCTCACGTGTCGAAGCACGACTTAGAGGCATAACCGCATTGTAAGAAATGTCGCAAGAGGGGTAATCAATACACAACCCATGTACTGAATAAGGAAAGAGATACATAGTTTGCTTACAATCGCCAGTTCACACAATACATGAATAAAGCATTACAACATCCAGATACAATCAAGGTCCGACTACGGAACCAAAATAAAAGAAGACTACCCCAAATGCTACAGATCCCCTATCGATCCAATTGGGCTCCATTACTGATCAACTGGAAACGGAAACAACACAATGACCGAGATCTTCATCGAGCTCCTCCTTGAGCTCGGTTGCGTCACATGCACGGTATCATCGGCACCTACAAACTGGTTTTGGAAGTACCTGTGAGTCACGGGGACTCAACAATCTCACACCCTCGCGATCAAGACTATTTAAGCTTATAGGTAGGATAAAAGGTATGTGAGGTGGAGCTGCAGCAAGCACTAGCATATATGGTGGCTAACATACGCAAATGAGAGCGAGAAGAGAAGGCAAGCATGGTCGTGAACTAGAAGTGATCAAGAAGTGATCCTGAAACTACTTACGTTCAAGCATAACTCCAACACCGTGTTCACTTCCCGGACTCCGCCGAGAAGAGACCATCACGGCTACACATGCGGTTGATCCATTTTAATTAAGTTAAGGCTTCATGTTTTCTACAACCGGACATTAACAAATTCTCATCTACGCATAACCGCGGGAACGGCTTTCGAAAGTTCAAATCCCTGCAGGGGTGTCCCAACTTAGCCCATCACAAGCTCTCACGGTTAACGAAGGATATTCCTTCTCCCAGGAAGACCCGATCAGGCTCGGAATCCCGGTTACAAGACATTTCGACAATGGTAAAACAAGACCAGCAAAGCCGCCCGATGTGCCGACAAATCCTGATAGGAGTCGCACGTATCTCGTTATCAGGGCACCCCGAATAGGTCAAGCTACGAGTAAAACCAACCCTTGAGTTGCCCCGAGGTGGCCCCGCAGGCGGCCCGTTTCGGACCAACACTCAGAGGAGCACTGGCCCGGGGGGGTTAAATAAAGATGACCCTTGAGTCTGCAGAACCCAAGGGAAGGTGGAAGGTTGTTAGTGCAAATGGTAAAACCAAGGTTGGGCCTTGTTGGAGGAGTTTTGTTCAAAGCGAACTGTCAAGGGGTTCCCATTATAACCCGACCGCATAAGGAACACAAAATCAAGGAACATAACACCGGTATGACGGAAACTAGGGCGGCAAGAGTGGAACAAAACACCAGGCATAAGGCCGAGCCTTCCACCCTTTACCAAGTATATAGATGCATTAATTAAATAAGAGATATTGTGATATCCCAACAAAATATCCATGTTCCAACAAGGAACAAACTCCATCTTCACCTGCAACTAGCAACGCTATAAGAGGGGTTGGGCAAAGCGGTAACATAGCCAAACAACGGTTTGCTAGGACAAGGTGGGTTAGAGGTTTGACATGGCAATATGGGAGGCATGATAAGCAAGTGGTAGGTATCGCAGCATAGGCATAGCAAAAGAGCGAGCAACTAGCAAGGAAAGATAGAATTGATTTCCAGGGTATGGTCATCTTGCCTGAAATCCCGCAAGGAAGAAGAACGAGTCCATGAAGAAGACAAACGGACATAGTCAAACGAACCCTCACCACACGACGTAATCGGAACCAACCCGAAGAAGCAACACCGAAAAGAAGCAAACAACATAGTAAACAACCACCACATGAACATGGCATGATGCACAATCAAGTATGATGCATGTCCGGTTTAATGAGGCATGGCATGGCAAAGTGCACAAACAATCCTACAAATTAAGTGGAGCTCAATATGCATTGCATATTGATGAAACACCACGTCAATTATTTAGTTCTCTCCCGTTTAGGTACCCAACAATATTAAATGTTGTTAAACATGGCAAGAGATGAAGCAAAAGTAAACTACACAATCTAAGCAATTTAAATGGGCCGGAAACAACAACAACAACAACAACAACAACAACAACAACAACAACAACAACAACAACAACAACAGTTCCGGTAAAACCCCATATGCATTTAGCAAATTGGTGCAGCAACAAAGTTAAACATTTAAATGTTATTATCATGATGCGGAGGGCATGTTCAAGATTATGCAATTTTAATGAAAATGTTGATAAGAGCATTATGAAGCATTTTGTCATCATGGCGGAAATGAAAAGGGGTGCCACGGCAACGATAACGAAACGGTGCAACGGCAACATCCTGGTTCTGGTAACTCGATTGAGATACTGATGCAAAGGAGAAGTGTGCCGATGCGTGCAAAAGATGGTGGGGCGCTCCAGGATTCCGGGTGTCCCACGAGTTGGCGACAAGGAAAACGAGTGACAATTTGGACATGGTGCAAAAAAGAGCATCGCAAACATTCGTTCACGGATGTCGACTCGAAGTTATACCTCCGAAGCGTGCAAGCGGGACAGTTCTCGTTCGGTGCAAAGTAGAGGAAGTAGACGTTCTTGCGACGGCGGTAGTGGAAGTAGTCGTTCTCGCACGCTCTAGGGTCGAGGGTAGAGGTCCTCGCGATCTCGGCGACGGTAGTGGTACATGTTTATCGTTGCACGAGTTTCCATAGACGTTCATGTCATCGGTGTCGTGGCACTTGGGGTCTTCGGACTTTGCGGTCCCGTTCTTGCGACGGTAGTCGTTCGCGTTCGTTCGGAGAGGTACTTGATGACTCCAACATCTTCGGGGCGACGGTAGTTGTACATGGTCCACGAGACGTCGATGGTCGGGGTCCGACTTGCGGGTCTTGCCGACATGAGTGGTACTTGGCATTTTTGTGTAGACGAACTTGGCGCATCCAAAGGTACTTGGTGAATCCCCGTAGTCGTGCATGGGTCGTAGAGGAAGCGTTTTGGTCTGTTCTAGTACGAGCATCCATATGGTCTTACTGATTGTGTACTTGACGAGTACCATGGAGGCGGTCTTGGCATGCAACGAGCAACAATGTCGTGCATAGACAAGGAGAAGGCTAACCCAGACGTTGTGCGGTGTTGGCCTCAGGAGGGCCATGGCGTGGTGCAGACAGGAGGAGGGGACATCTGCCCGTTCGCGCGCGAGGAAGGAGCATAAGCAGCGGAGGGGAAGAAGGCACTACAGCCACCCGTATGCAGAGACGATGCGTGAAGGCTGGAGGCCGGGGACGGCAGACGAAGTAGCAGCGAACAGGATCTAGCAACGCGGCTCTGGCAGCTCGATGCAGGGGCGCAGCAGGGACCGGTGCAGGGGCGGGCCGGGGGAGGCTCGGTCGTCGCCGGCGGCTTGGAGGGGATTGGGCGCTGGGGCTCTGGGAAGATGAACTCTGGGAAGATGAACATGGTGCGAGGCAGCGACCTGCGAGGTCGCCGGCGCGGGCGCCATGGCGGGGAGGCGACGAGTATCCGGGCAAGGGCATCGGCAGCAGAGGCGCGGTGCAGGTCGCAGGGGAAGGAGAGGCCGACGCGGGCTCCTGCGTGTGGGGTCGAACGAGAGGAGGAAGGAGATCGGGAAGAGGAGGTTGGCGGCGCTGGGAGATCGAAGAAAGAGGAGGGGGATCGAGCAAGTCTTCCTGGCTCGATGCATGCGGTGTGCGGCGGCGGACAGGAACGAGAGGGAGAGATGGGGATCGAGTGGAGGGGATCGGGGTAGCTAGGGTTATGGAGCTGGTAGGGGCGGCTGGGCCTTGGGCCAAAATGGGTTGGTAGCTGGGCTCCCTCTCTCCTTACTTCTCTTCTCTTACAGAAAAAAAAGAAGGAGAAAAAGAGAGAAGGGCAAAGGTTAGGGAAAGAATTGGGCATAGGGTTTGGAGAAGATTGGAAAGGAAATTATGAAAGGCATATAATTTAAACTACAAGTGTGTTTGAGGGTGATTCCGAAAATGGAATATTTAATATAGCTCCCTAATATCGGGAGGATATGCTATAAAGAGAAGTCATCCTTCCCTCATTTAAATGGATCGAAGATCCATACGATTTATTTAAAAGAGTTTTGAAATGGTTGCAATGATAATGGCATGATGACATGATGCAATGCACAAGTTGCAATGATGAATGCAACAGACAAAACAAAACACACGACGAAACCCGGAAACCACCGAAGGCAACTGAAGCTCCAGTCTTGGGGCGTTACATAGATCTTACGTGATCGTAGGAAAATTTTGAAATATTGCGTTCCCCAACAGCGGCATCAAAGCCAGGTCTATGCGTAGATGTTGTATGCACGAGTAGAACACAAAGAGTTGTGGGAGATAATAGTCATACTTCTTACCAGCATGTCATACTTTGATTCGGCGATGTTGTTGGATGAAGCGGCCCAAACCGACATTACATGACCACGTTCATGAGACTGGTTCTACCGACGTGCTTCACACATAGGTGGCTAGTGGGTGTCTGTTTCTCTAGCTTTAGTTGAGTCGAGTTTGACTATGCCCGGTCCTTGTTGAAGGTTAAAACAGCACACTTGACGAAAAAATCGTTGTGGTTTTTGATGCGTAGGTAAGAACGGTTCTTGCTAAGCCCGTAGCAGCCACGTAAAACTTGCAACTACAAAGTAGAGGATGTCTAACTTGTTTTTGCATGGCATGTTGTGATGTGACATGGTCAAGACGTGATTATACAAATTGTTGTATGAGATGATCATGTTTTGTAACAAAGTTATCGACAACTGGCAGGAGCCATATGGTTGTCGCTTTATTGTATGAAATGCAATCGCCATGTAATTGCTTTACTGTATCACTAAGCGGTAGCGATAGTCATAGAAGCAACAGTTGGTGAGACGACAATGATGCTATGATGGAGATCAAGGTGTCAAACCGGTGATGATGGTGATCATGACGGTGCTTTGGAGATGGAGATCAAAGGCACAAGATGATGATGGCCATATCATATTATTTATATTGATTGCATGTGATGTTTATCTTTTATGCATCTTATTTTTCTTAGTACGTCGGTAGCATTATAAGATGATCTCTCACTCAATTTCAAGGTATAAGTGTTTTCCCCGAGTATGCACCGTTGCTACAATTCGTCGTACCGAGACACCACGTGATGATCGGGTGTGATAAGCTCTACGTTCACATGCAACGGGTGCAAGAAAATTTTGCACAAGCAGAATACTCAGGTTAAACTTGACGAGCCTAGCATATGAAGATATGGCCTCGGAACACTGAGACCGAAAGGTCGAGCGTGAATCATATAGTAGATATGATCAACATAGTGATGTTCACCATTGAAAACTTTTCCATCTCACGTGATGATCGGACAAGGTTTAGTTGATATGGATCACGTGATCATTTAGATGACTAGAGAGATGTCTATCTAAGTGGGAGTTCTTAAGTAATATGATTAATTGAACCTTAATTTATCATGAACTTAGTACCTGATAGTATTTTGCATGTCTTGTTGTTGTTGATAAATGGCTTGTGCTACTGTTCCTTTGAATTTTAATGCGTTCCTAGAGAAAGCTAAGTTGAAAGATGATGGTAGGAACTACACGGACTGGGTTCGTAACTTGAGGATAATCCTCATTGCGGCACAGAAGAATTACGTCCTGGAAGCACCGCTAGGTGCAAAGGCCGCTGCAGGAGCAACACCAGATGTTATGAACGTCTGGCAGAGCAAAGCTGATGACTACTCGATAGTTCATGTGCCATGCTTTACGGCTTAGAATCAGGACTCCAACGACGTTTTGAACATCATGGAGCATATGAGATGTTCTAGGAGTTGAAGTTAATATTTCAAGCAAATGCCCGAATTGAGAGATATGAAGTCTCCAATAAGTTCTATAGCTGCAAGATGGAGGAGAATAGTTCTGTCAGTAAACATATACTTAGAATGTCTGGGTACCACAACCACTTGACTCAACTAGGAGTTAATCTTCCTGATGATAGTGTCATTGACAGGGTTCTTCAATCACTGCCACTAAGCCACAAAAGCTTCGTGATGAACTATAATATGCAAGGGATGGATAAGACAATTCCCGAGCTCTTCGCAATGCTAAAGGCTGCGGAGGTAGAAATCAAGAAGTAGCATCAAGTGTTGGTGGGAAACAAGACCACTAGTTTCAAGAATAATGGAAAAGGGAAGAAGGGGAACTTCAAGAAGAACGGCAAGCAAGTTATTGCTCAAGTGAAGAAACCCAAGTCTGGACCTAAACCTGAGACTGAGTGCTTCTACTTCAAAGGGACTGGTCACTAGAAGCGGAACTGCCCAAGTATTTCGTGGATAAGAAGGATGGCAAAGTGAAAGGTATATTTGATATACATGTTATTTATGTGTACCTTACTAATGCTCGCAGTAGCGCCTGGGTATTTGATACTAGTTCTGTTGCTCATATTTGCAACTCGAAATAGGGGCTACAGATGAAGCAAAGATTGGCTAAGGACGAGGTGACGATGTGAGTGGGAAATGGTTCCAAAGTTGATGTGATCGCAGTCGGCATGCTACCTCTACATCTACCTTCAGGATTAGTTTTAGACCTGAATAATTGTTATTTGGTGCCAGCGTTAAGCATGAACAGTATATCTAGATCTTATTTGATGCGAGACGGTTATTCATTTAAATCAGAGAATAATGGTTGTTCTATTTATATGAGTAATATCTTTTATGGTCATGCACCCTTGATGACTGGTCTATTTTTATTGAATCTCGATAGTAGTGATACACATATTCATAGTATTGAAGCCAAAAGATATAAGTTTAATAATGATAGTGCAACTTATTTGTGGCACTGCCATTTAGGTTATATTGGTGTAAAGTGCACGAAGAAACTCCATGCTGATGGGCTTTTGGAAACACTTGATTATGAATCACTTGATGCTTGCGAACCATGCCTCATGGGTAAGATGACTAAGACTCCGTTCTCCGGAACAACGGAGCGAGCAACAGACTTATTGGAAATAATACATATTGATGTATGCGGTCCGATAAGTGTTGATGCTCATGGCGGGTATCATTATTTTCTGACCTTCACAGATGATTTGAGCAGATATGGGTATATCTACTTGATGAAACATAAGTCCGAAACATTTGGAAAGTTCAAAGAATTTCAGAGTGAAGTGGAAAATCATCATAACAAGAAAATTAAGTTTCTACAATCTGATCGTGGAGGTGAATATTTGAGTTATGAGTTTGGTCTCCATTTGAAACAATGCAGAATAGTTTTGCAACTCATGCCACCTGGAACACCACAGCGCAATGGTGTGTCCGAACATTGTAACCGCACTTTATTAGATATGGTGCGATCTATGATGTCTCTTACTGATTTACCACTATCATTTTGGGGTTATGATTTAGAAACGGTTGCATTCACGTTAAATAGAGCACCATCGAAATCCGTTGAGACAACACCATATGAACTGTGGTTTGGCAAGAAACCCAAGTTGTCGTTTCTTGAAGTTTGGAGCTGCGATGCTTATGTGAAAAAGCTTCAACCTGATAAGCTCGAACCCAAATCAAAGAAATATGTCTTCATGGGATACCCAAAAGAAACTGTTGGGTACACCTTCTATCACAGATCCGAAGGCGAGATATTCGTTGCTAAGAATGGGTCCTTTCTGGAGAAGGAGTTTCTCTCAAAAGAAGTGAGTGGGAGGAAAGTAGAAATTTATGAGGTAACTGTACCTTCTCCCTTATTGGAAAGTAGTTCATCACAGAAATCAGTTCCAGTGATTCCTACACCAGTTAGTGAGGAAGCTAATGATGATGATCATGAAACTTCTGATCAAGTTACTACCAAACCTCGTAGGTCAACCAGAGTAAGATCCGCACCAGAGTGGTATGGTAATCCTGTTCTGGAAGTGATGTTAATTGACCATGACGAACCTATGAACTACGAGGAAGCAATGATGAGCCCAGATTCCGCAAAATGGCTTGAGGCCATGAAATCTAAGATGGGATCCATGTATGAGAACAAAGTGGGGACTCTGGTTGACTTGCCCGATGATTGGCAAGCCATAGAGAATAAATGGATCTTCAAGAAGAAGACTGACACTAACGGTAATGTTACTGTCTACGAAGATCGACTTGTTGTGAAAGATTTTCGACAAGTTCAACGAGTTGACTATGATGAGACATTCTCACCCATAGCGATGCTCAATTCCGTCCGAATCATGTTAGCAATTGCCGCATTTTATGATTATGAAATTTGGCAAATGGATGTCAAAATTGCATTCCTTAATGGATATCTTAAAGAAGAGTTGTATATGATGCAACCCAAGGTTTTGTCGATCCAAAAGGTACTAACAAAGTGTGCAAGCTCTAGCGATCCATTTATGGACTGGTGCAAGCATCTCGGAGTTGGAATATACGCTTTGATAGTGTGATCAAAGAATATGGTTTTATACAGACTTTTGGAGAAGCATGTATTTACCAGAAAGTGAGTGGGAGCTCCGTAGCATTTCTGATATTATATGTGGATGACATATTGTTGATCGGAAATGATACTGAATTTCTTAATAGCATAAAAGGATACTTGAATAAGAATTTTTCAATGAAAGACTTCGGTGAAGCTCCTTATATATTGGCCATCAAGATCTATAGAGATAGATCAAGACGCTTAATTGGACTTTCACAAAGCACATACCTTGATAAAGTTTTGAAGAAGTTCAAAATGGATCAAGCAAAGAAAGGGTTCTTGCCTGTGTTACAAGGTGTGAAGTTGAGTCAGACTCAATGCCCGACCACTGCAAAAGATAGAGAGAAAATGAAAGTCATTCCCTATGCCTCAGCGATAGGTTCTATCATGTATGCAATGTTGTGTACCAGACCTGATGTGTGCCTTGCTATTAGTTTAGCAGGGAGGTACCAAGGTAATCCAGGAGTGGATCACTGGACAATGGTCAAGCACATCCTGAAATACCTGAAAAGGAATAAGGATATGTTTCTCATTTATGGAGGTGACAAAGAGCTCGTCGTAAACGGTTACGTCGATGCAAGCTTTGACACAGATCCGGATGACTCTAAGTCACAAATCGGATACATATTTGTATTAAATGGTGGAGCCAGTTGGTGCAGTTCTAAGCAGAGCGTTGTGGCGAGATCTATGTGTGAAGAGGAATGCATAGCTTCTTTGGAAGTAGCAAATGAAGGAGTTCACATCCGATCTAGGTGTAATACCTAGTGCATCGGGTCCAATGAAAATCTTTTGTGACAATACTGGTGCAATTGCCTTGGCAAAGGAATGTAGATTTCACAAGAGAACCAAGCACATCAAGAGACGCTTCAATTCCATCCGCGATCAAGTCAAGGAGGGAGACATAGAGATTTGCAAGATACATACGAATCTGAATGTTGCAGACCCGTTGACTAAGCCTCTCTCACGAGCAAAACATGATCAGCACCAAGACTCCATGGGTGTTAGTATCATTACTATGTAATCTAGATTATTGACTCTAGTGCAAGTGGGAGACTGAAGGAAATATGCCCTAGAGGCAACAATAAAGTTGTTATTTATATTTCCTTATATCATGATAAATGTTTATTATTTGTGCTAGAATTGTATTAACCGGAAACTTAGTACATGTGTGAATACATAGACAAATAGAGTGTCCCTAGTATGCCTCTACTTGACTAGCTCGTCAATCGAAGATGTTTAAGTTTCCTAGCCATGGACATGTGTTGTCATTTGATGAATGGGATCACATCATTAGAGAATGATGTGATGGACAAGACCCATCCATTATCTTAGCACTATGATCGTTTAGTTTATTGCTATTGCTTTCTTCATGACTTATACATGTTCCTATGACTATGAGATTATGCAACTCACGAATACCAGATGAACACTTAGTGTTCTATCAAAATGTCACAACGTAACTGTGTGATTATAAAGATGCTCTACAGGTGTCTCCGATGGTGTTTGTTGAGTTGGCATAGATCGAGATTAGGATTTGTCACTCTGTGTTTCGGAGAGGTATCTTTGGGCCATCTCGGTAATGCGCATCACTATAAGCCTTGCAAGCAATGTGACTACTGAGTTAGTTGCGGGATGATGCATTACGAAACGAGTAAAGAGACTTGCCGGTGACGAGATTGAACTACGTATGATGATACCGACGATCAAATCTCGGGCAAGTAACATACCGATGACAAAGGGAACAACGTGTGTTGTTATGCGGTTTAACTGATAAAGATCTTCATAGAATATGTAGGAGCCAATATGAGCATCCAGGTTCCGCTATTGGTATTGACTGGAGATGTGTCTCGGTCATTTCTACATAGTTCTCGAACCCGTAGGGTTCGCACACTTAACGTTCGATGATGATTTGTATTAGGAGTTATGTGATTTCATGTACCGAAGGTTGTTCGGAGTCTCGGATGAGATCACTGACATGACGAGGAGTCTCGAAATGATTGAGACATAAATATTTATATATTGGACCATGTTATTCGGACACCGGAAGTGTTCTGGATAGTTTCGGGTAAAACCGGAGTGCCGGAGGGGTTACCGGAACCCCCCGGGGAAGTAATGGGCCATAGTGGGCCTTAGGGGAGAGAGAGGACAGCGGCCAGGTGGTAGCGCGGGCCCCCCAAGGGGAGTCCGAATAGGACTAGGGGAGGGGGCGCGACCCCTCTTTCCCTCTCCCTCTCCTTCTCCTTCCTTCTTCTGCTACTTGGACAAGGAAAAGGGGGACCGACTCCTAGTTGGAGTAGGATTCCCCCCTTGGGAGCGCCCCTTAGGGCCGGCCGGCCTCATCCTCCCCCCTTTATGAATGTGGGAGGGGGCACCCCATAGACACACAAGTTGATCTTTAGCCGTATGCGGTGCCCCCCACTACAAAAAAATACACTTCCGTGATGATACGTGTTTGTCACAGTAGGTCGCTTTTTTTTCCATGCATGTACATCCATGACAAATTTATGATAGAATCAAGATAGTCATACCTGTGCTGTCGTAGAAGTGTTCCATGACATTACCAAAATTATCATCACGGAAGTGTCCACTTCCATGATGATAAATCGTGCGTCACAGAAGTGCTTTCGTCAAGGGTGACCGACACGTGGCATCCACCGTAACGGAACGCCGTTAAGCTATCGGGATGGGTTTTGGATCCGATAACCCGTTAACAGCCCCGACCAATGGGGATTTTCCACATGTAAAATCAATATTGGCTAGAGGAAACACGTGTCGGCTCATCGTCAGGACAGATGTCATCCACTCACTAGACAGAAGGCGCCTATGATACGTCGACATGTGGCACGACCCAACAAGTTTAAATGGGCCGGCCCAACTAGAGGCCCACAAGATTTTGCGGACCATAATGGGCCGGTGTAGGATCGAAAGTATGTCTAGAAGGGGGGTGATTAGACTACTTGACCAAATAAAAACTTAACCTTTTCCCAATTTTAGTTCTTGGCAGATTTTAGCTATTATAGGACAAGTCAAGCAATCATCACACACTTCAAGCAAGCATGCAAAGAGTATATTGGCAGCGGAAAGTAAAGCATGCAACTTGCAAGAATGTAAAGGGAAGGGTTTGGAGAATTCAAACGCAATTGGAGACACGGATGTTTTTCCCGTGGTTCGGATAGGTGGTGCTATCCTACATCCACGTTGATGGAGACTTCAACCCACAAAGGGGAACGGTTGCGCGAGTCCACAAAGGGCTCCACCCACAAAGGGTAACGGTTGCGCGAGTCCACAAAGGGTCCACGGAGAAGCAACCACCCACAAAGGGTCCATGAAGAAGCAACCTTGTCTATCCCACCATGGCCATCGCCCGCACAGGACTTGCCTCACTAGCGCTAGATCTTCACGAAGTAGGCGATCTCCTTGCCCTTACAAACTCCTTGGTTCAACTCCATAATCTTGTCGGAGGCTCCCAAGTGACACCTAGCCAATCTAGGAGACACCACTCTCCAAGAAGTAACAAATGGTGTGTAGGTAATGAACTCCTTGCTCTTGTGCTTCAAATGATAGTCTCCCCAACACTCAACTCTCTCTCATAGGATTTGGATTTTGTGGAAAGAAGATTTGAGTGGAAAGCAACTTGGGAAGGCTAGAGATCAAGATTCATTTGGTAGGAATGGAATATCTTGGTCTCAACACATGAGTAGGTGGTTCTCTCTTAGAACATATGAGTTGGAATTGTGTATGTGTTCTGATGGCTCTGTTCTCGAATGAAGAGGAGGTGGAGGGGTATATATAGCCTCCACACAAAATCCAACCGTTACACACAGTTTTCCAATCTCGGTGGGACCGAATCAACAAACTCGGTTGGACCGAAAAGGTAAACCTAGTGACCGTTAGAGATTTTCGGTGGGACTGACATGCAACTCGGTAGGACCGATATGGTTAGGGTTTGGGCATAACGTAATCTCGGTGCGACCAATTACACAAACTCGGTGGGACCGATTTTGGTAATTAGCTAACCAGAGAGTTGGTCAAGCAAACTCGGTGGGACCGATTTGCTCTTTCGGTGAGATCGAAAAGTTACAAAAAGGAAACACTGAATTTACATTGCAATCTCGGTGGGACCGATTCGCTCTTTCGGTGAGACCGAAAAGTTACGAAAGGGAAACAGAGAGTTTGCAATCCCATCTCGGTGAGACCGAGATCCCTATCGGTAGAACCGATTTGCTAGGGTTTGGCAGTGGCTTATGACAAGTGAAACTCGGTGGCGCCGGATAGGAAGAATCGGTAGGACCGAGTTTGGCTTAGGGTTTAGGTCATATGTGGATATGGGAAAGTAGTTGAGGGTTTTGGAGCATATCACTAAGCACATGAAGCAAGAGGCTCATTAAGCAATACCTCATCCCTCCTTGATAGTATTGGCTTTTCCTAAAGACTCAATGTGATCTTGGATCACTAAAATATAAAATGAAGAGTCTTGAGCTTTTTAGCTTGAGCCAATCCTTTGTCCTTAGCATTTTGAGGGTTCCACTTTCACATCCATGCCATGCCAATCATTGAGCTTTCCTGAAATAGTCATCTTGGAATAGCATTAGCTCAATGAGCTATATGTTGTTATGAATTACCAAAACCACCTAGGGATAGTTGCACTTTCAATCTCGCCCTTTTTGGTAATTGATGACAACATATAGATCAAAGCTTCGACAAATGATAATAAGCATGAAATATATCGTCGCTTTGAGAAGTATGTGATAAGTAAGAGCTCCCCCTAAATTTGTGCATATTTAAAGTTTGCTTTGGACTGCAAATGCACAAGGAGTTAGAGTCATGGGTTACTCTTCCATGTCACATACATCTTGGTGGAGCGCTTCAAATGATAAGAATGAAATACATGCACTCATCACCAAGAATAGTGAATGATCACATAAGATAGATAAGATAATAGCATTCACCAAACATTAAGTGTAGCTTATGATCAAACACATGATCATCAATGTCTCACAAGCATAGTATCTCAAGCACTCAAAAGCAAACAAGGTTCGAAAAACCACCAAATAAAGCAAGAGAGAAAAAAAGCAACACTCAACACTCTCTCTCTCAAAGCCTATGATCTATACATTTTTCTCCCCCTTTGGCAACAAGTTACCAAAAAGTTCCTAGAAACTGCATAGTGCTAGATCGACGCTCAGGCTTGATCTTCAGGTGGTGGTGGAGTCCGGATCACTCCAAGGACAAAGGCTTCCGTAGACGCTGAAGTAGACGCTGGAGTTGGAGCTGAAGTAGACGCTGGAGCAGGTTGGGCTGGTGCTACGGCTGGAGCCGAGGCACTTGCTCTTGTGTCAGGAACTGGCACTGTAGACAACCTCGGACCTCTTGGCACTCTGACAAAGGCATCAATGGTTGTCTTCCCTTTCCTCTCCTGCATATCATCTTGGAGCTGCTCCACTGCAGTCTGAATCTCTGTCACCTTGACATCCAAGTCATAGAACTTTTGTTCCATGATTCTCTCTAGGCTTGCCTGGTTCTGAGTTAGGGTTGCTAATCCTTTCTCAATCCGCAGGGTGGATGCAATCAGGTAACCAAGCTGATCTTGTTTGGTTTTCAAGAAATATTCAGATGCCTCCTCTTGAGTTGGCATCTTGGCAGCTTTCTCCTTCCTTGCCTTCTCCTTCTTTGCTTGTGCTTGTGCTGATGATGGTTCATTCTCAGTCATAACCACTTGATTATCCTCAAAATCTGGACGGATGGGCAGGTGTTCCTTATCCAATGAGTATATGCATGTGCCCATCTTGGAATTGATGAGCTCCTGAATCTGTGGGGCATATCCACAGCTCCTCTTCTGGTCTGCTGCTGTCCTCTTGATAGTCTCTACTATGAGGCTCATGACCTTGAATTTCTGTGGCACATCAAATACATGAAGCAAATTGATTGCATGGCCTCTGATCATCTTGTGATCTCCATATTTGGGCAAGAGAGTGTGCCTCAATATCCAATTTATAGTTGGCAGCCCTGACAGAAGATAATGCACAGACCCAAACTTGAAAGTATCAAGAGCTTCATTTGGAATTTCCTTGTACATATTGGACATAGAGTTGTGGTCCATCTTCTTCTTGGCATAAATGTCCAAGTCATTTGCTTGCTCCTCTGGGGCATTGATCAACTTTGCCCATTCCTCAACAGTTGATTGGTACCTCGTACCTTCAGACATCCATGTGATCCTACCATCTGGATAAAAGTGTGCTGTGGAGTAGAATTGCATAATGAGCTCCTCGTTCCACTTTGTGAGATTCTGCCCAACAAAGTCTGCAACTCCACAAGCACTAAAGCTGTCATACACTCCAGGGTAGTGTTCCTCATTTTCCTTCATGTAGGTCCAGTCGACCCATCTCATGTCACAAACAATGGGCTTCTTGTCAAGCAGTACTGTCTCATAGAAATCTTGCTGCTCCTTGGTGTGAAATCTGTAGTCCATAGCAGTTCTTCTCCTTGAAGCATACGGATCTGCTTCTCTCCACTTCCTCAGCCCTGAGTCTCTCCTGAGCTTCATGTCCTTAGCCACAGGATGAGCATCATTGTGGTCTGGGATCTTGGGCTTGAGTTTTCTCAGAATGTGCTCTTCATCCTGTTCTTCAGCAGCTTCAGGCACTCGGGCCTTGTTCTTCTCAGCAGCAGGTATGCTCCTTGTATTCCTCTTTGGTGCAGACTTGGGCTTGGAGGCAGCTTTGGGTGCTTCTTTGGGCTTAGATGTGGCAGCCCCTGTCCTGATAGCATCACCCATAAGCTTAGGTGCATTAGGTGCTGGTGCAGCAACCTCTTCTTCCTCTTCGTCTTCCATGATGGAAGCCTTTCCAAGCACTCTAGCTATGGTCTTCTTGACCCTTTCCTTCCTCTTCTTGCCTTCAGTAGCAACTGGCTCTTTGGGTGCAGGCTTTTCAGTTGAAGCTCTAGCCTTTGACATAGGTTGCCTGCCTGCTGGCCTTTTGATCTTAAGTCCTGGCTTTGTGCCTTGAGCTGGCTCAACTCTCTTTGATGTGGCCTCTTCCTCTGCCACATAATCTTCATCTTCAGAATCAGAAGTTCTCTTCTTCCTTTGTCTAGTGGCAGCTTTTAGCAGATTGCTTGGGGTATTTCTACTGCCATCATCTGAAGAGCTGGAGGGACTAGTGCCCTCACTCATCACCACTTGCTGTTCTGACACATTCTGGCTGTCAATCTGATCTGACATGTTGAACAAGCTGTCTGCTGACCCTGTGAACAGTTTATAGATGAGGTAGAATAGATGATCATCACAAAATGCAGAGATTTTTACAAAAGAATGATCCAAAAACTTAGTTTTAGTTTCCCACTGAAATCATCTCGGATCTACCGATTTTTAAACTCGGTGATACCGAAGCAGTTTTAGACCCTAAACTAGTGAACTCGGTTGGACCGAGTCACAGTTCGGTGGCACCGAGACTGCTAGGGTTTCACAAAGTTCCAAAATCGGTCACACCGATAAGTAATTCTCGGTCAGACCGAGTCTCACTTGTGCGATGGCATAAGCCAAATCGGTGGGACCGAGTTTTTCAACTTGGTGGGTCCGAGATGGTTTCGGCGGAAACCTAACCCTAAAATTTTCGAATCAAACCTAATCTACGAGCGCATTAACTGGATAGGAGTGTTTCAATCGTGGCAAGAATCATGATGATCACAATGTGCAAAGAATCAGATTGGAGAATAGCACAAAGATCGAGTCCATACCCTAGTTCGGTGGAGACTCGCTACGGTGGCAACAGTGGGGTAGAATTCCCGTTGACGGCGACGGAGACCAGCAACTGGAGGCGGCTGGCGGCGAGGAGACGATCCGGAGACCACGTTGGCAGAGCAGGCTATCGCGCGGGCGAAGGGGTTCGGAGAAATTTCCAAATTTTTGCCCATGGCTATATATGGCCCGACCCTGTCGGTGTGACCGAGTGGAAAAACTCGGTGGCACCGAGATTCATAACTGCAGGCAGTTACTGAAACTCGGTGTGACCGAAAGGTTCAAATCGGTTGCACCGAGATCGAAAACCTAGATCAACTTAATGATCTCGGTAGGACCGAAAGTGGGGTATCGGTCAGACCGGGAATCATAAAGAGGTTTTGGAAGTTTAAGTCTATGACGAATCGGGGACTCCGAGCGCTCCTCACACAGAGTGGTTCGAATCTGACTTGATCAAATTTTGTGATGCAGCATGAATAGAGTTTGAGACGAGAAAAGCATAGATAGCTAGAGGAGGTTCTTAGGCACTCTTGTCCATCCACTTGGCAAAAGGAAATAAAACCAAACAATCAAAACAACAAGTGGATGTCCTCGAATGAGTAAAATATGCAACTAGCATGCTCACACAATAAGATGGCAAATGAAATATGTGACAAGGCATGTGCAACCAATTCTAGCATCTATCAAGCAATTTGCGATGACAAGGTCATCTATATATGAGTATATTGACTTAGGAGTCAATTGAGAACACTTGATCGTAGGTCATACTCATCGTTTAAGCTCAAGTGGGGTTACCACTTTTACATAAAGCATTGTTGTGTTCACATCTTTAGAGTTGCTTTAGCTCAAGTCTTAGAGTAAAGCTCCCCCTAGATGTGATATCCCCCCTTAGAGGGATGAACTAACCTCGGGCTTTGTCGATGATGACTTCATGTAGATGTTGAAGATGTGGATGCTCAATGTTGATGTAGATCACTTGGAGCTATCCATTTGAGTGAATTGCACTTTCAATACCTACATGGGTTAGTCCCACAAGGAACAAACAAGGATATCCATAGACATAGAGTGATGCACACACAAGATGATGTCCATGAAAACTTTTAGGTTACCTTGTCCCTTGTCTTACCAACAAGAGGGTTTGTGACTCCTTTAACTAGTGTAAGATGTGGAAGTTGATTGCACTTGTTCTTGCCAAGATGATAAGAGTGAAGTATGTTGGCGGAGTCACCCTCAAGAACTCTCTAGTTCTTCTTCTTTTGGATCCACACCATCTTGATGGGAATCCTTGGAGTTGTAGTCGTACTTGATGAAGTGGAACTTGAAGTAGTCTTGGGAATCCACTTGACTAAGGTCTTAGGAGCTTCTTCTAATGCATCAATTTCCTCTTGAAGCTTGTCCTTGCCTTTTTGCTTGTAGTCTTGTGGTGGAAGATCATCTTGAGCTTGTGTCCCCTTGAAAGAAGTATCATACTTCTCTTGTTGAGGAACAAAATTTGTCTTGGGGTATTGATCTTCTTCCCACTCAACTCCATTGGCATTGAACTTTCGTTCAAAACCAACACCTTGATTCTTCCGGTGCATTCCTTGCTTGCGCACAATTTCCTCGAATTGCTTACTCCCGGCAAGGCTTTTGTACACTCCTTTCTCTATAATTCCCTTCAATAAGCTATTTTCTTGCTCAAGTGTAACTTGGCTAAGAGAATCATTAGTGGAATCAAGAGAACTACTAGAAGCAACAATATTGGATTTAGCATGATCATTGTTACTGCTAGAGGAAGAATCTTTCTTGTTCTTGTTACTAGACTTGACTTGAGGCATGTAAGTGGATAAGAGTAAACGCTTGGCAATGTAAGAAGAACTTTTCTTGCGGAGATCATCATTGATTGCTTTTAAGAACTCATGCTCTTGCTCAAGATTGAGCTTTTTCAAAGCGTAATTTCTCATGAGCTCTTAAAAGTTCTTGATGATCTTCGAAGATAGTTTCATGAGCTAACTTAAGAGTGTTTAGTTCTTTAGTTAGAGCCTCAATCTTCTCCTTATCATTGTCATTCGTTTTATCTTGATTAGCATGATTAATTGACGTTTCATCATAGTATTCATCACTAGAGTTGTCAACAAGCAAATCATCACCTAACAAGTCATCTTCATTACTATTGAAATCAACATACTCGGGGTGTGTTACCTTAGGACTTTGGCCATGAAGCATCTTCCAATTCCTTCATTTGGTGAGTCAAATATGTCGTAGGAGTTGGTTGACACAAGTGCTAGACCGGCAACACCTTCATCTTGAGTATCTTCGGAGTCGGAGTGATAACTTCTCTCGGAGTGGCTGTCGGAGTCGGAGCCGGGTACCCATTCACCAACATGAGCTTGATGTCTTCGTTTTGTGTAGCTCCTTGATGATTTTTCCTTCCTTTCCGAATCCTTGCTTCTCCGTGAGTATCTTCGTTCATAACGATCATCTCTACTCCTTCTCTCTCTTGGTGGTGATTCTTTGCTTCTTCTTTTTGGAGAATCTTCTCTTCTCTTGTAGGGAGCCGTACACTCATTGGAATAGTGTCCGGGTCTTCCACAACTGTAGCAGTTTCGCTCTCGACTAGAAGATCTTTTGTCATTGTAGGACCTTGACTTGAGGCTTCTATCTTTGCTTCTACTCTTGTAGAACTTGTTGAAGTTCTTCACCATTAAGCTCAAATCTTCATTGAAGTTTTGTTTCTCACTTGATGATGTAGGGACTTCACATGAGGCTTTGTAGGCACCGCTTGATTTGTTGTGCAGTTCCTCTTTATCCTTGAGTGACATCTCATGAGCAACAATTCTTCCAATTACCTCCGTTGGCTTGAGATCTTTGTAATTGGGCATCATTTGGATCAATGTGCACACTGTATCATATTTTCCATCCAAGGCTCTTAGAATCTTCTTGATGATGAATCTATCGGTCATCTCTTCGCTTCCTAAGCCGGCAATCTCATTTGTGATGAGAGCAAGCCTAGAGTACATTTCAGCGACACCTTCACCATCCTTCATTTTGAACTTGTCAAGTTGACTTTGAAGCACATCCAACTTGGATTCCTTGACGGAGTCGGTACCTTCGTGCATATCAATCAAAGTGTCCCAAATTTCCTTAGCATTCTCAAGACGGTTGATTTTGTTGAATTCTTCGGGGTACAATCCGTTGAAGAGAATATCACAAGCTTGAGCATTGTATTGCAACATCTTCAACTCATCCGCGGTAGCTTCATGGTTTGGTTCTTTCCCATCAAAGAAGTCACCTTGCAAACCAACACACACAATAGCCCAAACGGCGGGGTTATGTCCAAGAATATGCATTTTCATTTTATGCTTCCAACTAGCAAAATTAGTACCATCAAGTAAGGACCTTACGGTGATAATTTCCCTCGCTAGACGCCATACTCTCCTAGGTTGTGAAACCAAGGCTATGACCACCAAAAGCTATGGAGATCAAAGCAAATGGAGACCAAAGCTCTGATACCACTTGTAGGATCGAAAGTATGTCTAGAGGGGGGGTGATTAGACTACTTGACCAAATAAAAACTTAACCTTTTCCCAATTTTAGTTCTTGGCAGATTTTAGCTATTATAGGACAATTCAAGCAATCATCACACAATTCAAGCAAGCATGCAAAGAGTATATTGGTAGGGGAAAGTAAAGCATGCAACTTGCAAGAATGTAAAGGGAAGGGTTTGGAGAATTCAAACGCAATTGGAGACACAGATGTTTTTCCCATGGTTCGGATAGGTGGTGCTATCCTACATCCACGTTGATGGAGACTTCAACCCACAAAGGGTAACGGTTACGCGAGTCCACAAAGGGCTCCACCCACAAAGGGTAACGGTTGCGCGAGTCCACAAAGGGCTCCACCCACAAAGGGTCCATGAAGAAGCAACCAGCCACAAAGGGTCCACGAAGAAGCAACCTTGTCTATCCCACCATGGCCATCGCCCACACAGGACTTGCCTCACTAGCGGTAGATCTTCACGAAGTAGGCGATCTCCTTGCCCTTACAAACTCCTTGGTTCAACTCCACAATCTTGTCGGAGGCTCCCAAGTGACACCTAGCCAATCTAGGAGACACCACTCTCCAAGAAGTAACAAATGGTGTGTAGGTAATGAACTCCTTGCTCTTGTGCTTCAAATGATAGTCTCCCCAACACTCAACTCTCTCTCATAGGATTTGGATTTTGTGGAAAGAAGATTTGAGTGGAAAGCAACTTGGGAAGGCTAGAGATCAAGATTCATTTGGTAGGAATGGAATATCTTGGCCTCAACACATGAGTAGGTGGTTCTCTCTCAGAACATATGAGTTGGAATTGTGTAGGACCGATATGGTTATGGTTTGGGCATAACGTAATCTCGGTGCGACCGATTACACAAACTCGGTGGGACCGATTTTGGTAATTAGCTAACCAGAGAGTTGGTCAGGCAAACTCGGTGGGACCGATTTGCTCTTTCGGTGAGACCGAAAAGTTACAAAAAGGAAACACTGAATTTACATTGCAATCTCGGTGGGACCGATTCGCTCTTTCGGTGAGACCGAAAAGTTACGAAAGGGAAACAAAGAGTTTGCAATCCCATCTCAGTGAGACCGAGATCCCTATCGGTAGAACCGATTTGCTAGGGTTTGGCAGTGGCTTATGACAAGTGAAACTCGGTGGCGCCGGATAGGAAGAATCGGTAGGACCGAGTTTGGCTTAGGGTTTAGGTCATATGTGGATATGGGAAAGTAGTTGAGG
Organism: Triticum aestivum; assembly: GCF_018294505.1. Lineage (NCBI taxonomy): Eukaryota > Viridiplantae > Streptophyta > Magnoliopsida > Poales > Poaceae > Triticum > Triticum aestivum. Next base: position 284,726,424 of record NC_057803.1, on the reverse strand, counting down.
GTTTTGGAGCATATCACTAAGCACATGAAGCAAGAGGCTCATTAAGCAACACCTCATCCCTCCTTGATAGTATTGGCTTTTCCTAAAGACTCAATGTGATCTTGGATCACTAAAATATAAAATGAAGAGTCTTGAGCTTTTGAGCTTGAGCCAATCCTTTGTCCTTAGCATTTTGAGGGTTCCACTTTCACATCCATGCCATGCCAATCATTGAGCTTTCCTGAAATAGTCATCTTGGAATAGCATTAGCTCAATGAGCTATATGTTGTTATGAATTACCAAAACGACCTAGGGATAGTTGCACTTTCAGCCGGCCCAGCTAAAGGCCCACGAAATTTTGCGGACCATAATGGGCTGGCCCAGCTAAAGTCCCACAAGATTTTGCGGGCCATAATGGGCCAGCCCAGGTAAAGGCCCACGACATTTTTTTGTGCCATAATGGGTCGGCCCAGGTAAAGGCCCACAAGATTCTTGCGGGTCATAATGGGCCGGCCCAGCTAAAGGCCCACAAGATTTCACCAACATTAATGGGCCAGCCCAGCTGTAGGCCCACAAGATTTTGAGGACCCTAGTAGGCCGGCCCATTAACTGGCTACCATGTTTTGGGCCAAATACCGGCCCATATTTGATCCGGTCCATTAATGGCCTGCCACGCACCAGGCCTAATAGTGGCCCATATGAGATCCGGCCCGTTAAAAGCCTACCACATTCTGGGCCAAATTACGGCCCAGATCAGGTCCAGCCCTTTAAGAGGCTTTGGGCTCAATTATGGCCCATATAAGATTCGGCCCGTCAACTAGACACTATGCTTTTGGGCCCACTTGCTAAAGGCCCACTTAGTAATTCGGCCTGATATTAGTTTTGGCCTGTTTAGGGCCCGTTTAACATTTCGTCTGTATATTAAATTCGGCATGTTAAAAGCTTGTCATATAATTGGGCCTAACTACGGCAGGGTTTGCATCCGGCCTGCTCGCAGCCGATATCTGATTGGGTCAAACAAGGACCCAGACAATTTTGGCCTGTTAAAAGCCCGTGATTTTATTCGCACAATCATGGGCCGGGGTTCATTTCGGGCTGCTGCATAACTAGTAGGAATTAAGAACAAACCTACTCTATACAATAAATAAATTATGGCATAGTAACTAAGAATAAACCTACACTACACAATAAAGGATTTAAGGTATATTACATCCACTGGGCATCAAAGTTTGCCACTAGTGATCATAAAGCGCAACGAAGAAGCAGATTACAAAAACTGGGCACCATTGTAGCGTAACAAAATAATACTGAACCCAGACCACTTCCAAGATAGTTCAAGAAAGGTTAGCCTTGCGGGGGAACTACTGCACAAGCTGCTGAGCAAGGCTGTGAGACTGGCCTAGCAAGTCGGTCATAGCTTCCAGGTGTAGCTGTTTAGCGATGAGGTTCTCATTGGTGTTCTCCGCAATCTTTCTTAGAGATAGGACTTCAAGTCGAAGTTGAGTTACAAAATGCCTTTCTGCTAGAACTTGGGACTGAAGAAGTCGAACTGATTCAAACAACGAATTCTGTGAGCTTGTTTGACTGTTAGTCTCAAGTAACTTGAACACTGCATCAAGGCAAGACTTTGGGGTTGTCTCGCTATCTTCAAGATGTTTGCCTTCTTTGCTGCAATATATGTTGGGTTTGTCTCACAGCCTTCAGCAGACTTGTGCATGCCATCAAGCATATCACCCTGAAACAAAGTAGAGAGATGACAGGTTTTGCATGTGTATAAACAAAGATGATAATTGTTCTGTCAATTCTATCCAATTTAAAATTAGAAAATAAAGAGTATGTTCAAAATATCAATAGCATAATTTGGCATTGTTCATAATGCAGGGAGCTTCACCACACTACTGGATTACCATGTCAACATAACAAGCATAGATGAAGGGCAAAGAAAATCATTGTATCTATTTTGGATAATGTGCATGGCATGTTGTTCATATCATCAGCCACATCAGTAAGCTAAAACAGGAGATGACAAGGTGCAAACGTGGGCTGCTTCACCACACACTGGATTATAGATCCACAAAAACAAGCATACATATAGGGAGTATTAAGTAATGTGCATGGTATGAATAAGGAATTTGGTTTTACAAGTAAAACTTAGAACTTACGGTTCCTACGAACATGCATTTTGGTAGAAACAGCAAACTAAACAGCAGTAAACAATAGGGAGTATGAGCAAATTAAACAGCAGTTCAGGATAAAGGCTTTAGAAGGACTGACTTACATTAACAGTTAACACCGGCTTTATAATGCCCTTCTCCATGGCAAGGGAAGGATAACTTATGAATTTCAGCACATAATCTTCTTCATAAGCATTGCCTGTACTCTACATTTTGTAGAGAGTAATTATAGATATGATAATACTGGAAGGGATAGAGGATAATGAAGATAAGATGCAGATTGATGCTACATAATCAACTACCAATCCCTGGAAGTACAAGTGTTACACTTCTGCACTGGCATTGTCTGTGTATTCTACTTGTTGGTAAGATTAAATATAGATCTGATCTTTTTTAGTAAATGGTGGGTGAGGGAGATAAGATGCAGAATGCTACAAAATGAACCAATCCCTCTTCCCATAATACAAGAGTGTTTTGAACACTGGTGTACTGTACAAAACGTTCTTTTATTATGGGACGAAGGGAGTAGCTGTTAATGTAAGTACAGTGATAGACCACGTTCAGTCCTTACAAGAGGACTGCAGAGCTAAACCTCTTCAAAAGCATTGGGTTGATTCTAAATTTATGTAAGAGTCCATACATATCTTATAATGTCCACCAAATGGACGATTACGAGGCTAACATGTGCAGTGATGCTACATAATCAAACAGCTATGAAAGTAAGTATGGTCATACAGGACAAGAGGTACTCACAAGAGCAATGCATTGTGCAGTATAGTTGCGAGATTCTATGGTCCCTTGGAACGAATGTTCTTCTGCTAACAGTTTTCATACAAGTGAGACATTAAGGCAAATGCAGAAATGTAGTTCAAATTGTGATGTGATATCATAGACAGTACCTTATGCTGCAGCCGAGACCAATGTGTAACAAGATTATTCCAGTCACCGTCGGATAAATGCAGCACCGGAGACTTTACAGAAATTTCGTTCAGAGGCTTGCCATCGAAGTGCGCTTGCCTCAGGTAGGAACGATACTTCATCAACGAGTGCTTGAAAAGCACAACCAACCCTTGCTCGTCATCACAATCTAGTTTGCGCCTCGCCTATTTAAAAGAATGAAATCTTGTGTCTTCTGTCAGCAGAAACATATGCAGTAATGACCATGAATAACATTAGTACATTACTTACGCGTAAGTTGCAGAGGAAGACTGGAAATTGTTCTGTGTCTGCGGTATAATATTTCCATGAAGGAAAGATGCGCACAAAGTTCCTGACAACAACATAAGCTTCGTCTTCTAAACTGGGAAGAAATGGAACAGGGGTCCTATTTGCTGCAATTGAGGCTCTCTCTGGTTCGAAAAGGGATTTGGCAACTGGATTTGGTGTACTCTTTGCTGGAATGGGGGTTTTGCGTCATACAGCTGGTGCTATGTTAACTGGCATAATCATACTATTTGCTGCAGTTGGGGTCTGCTAAGTTGGGGCATCAGAAATGACCAGTGTAGTAGGGCTAGAGTCTGCTAGAGTTGGGGTATTTTGTGGGTCAGGTGATATTGCAACTACACCTAATGGGCTATTTGATTTATTAAGTGCCACTAGCTTTTCCAAATACTTTGCTTGTGCTCCTCCACGATCAACAATCGCCCTCTTCCTTTTGAATGTCTGATACACAAGAACAACATTTGAATGGATAAATATGGTATGATGACAGATGGAATATGTACTGAAAATGGATAGGCAGGGCGTATTCACATACACGATGTGTAAACTAAGCTAATGGCAGTTCAACAAAGTAGAAGCAATGCAAAGCATCAGTTGCAAGATATGTGCGAGCAATGTAACCTTGGAAAGTTAGAGCAAGTACCTTGATGGGTGAATAAGATAGGGCATCTTCCTCTGAGTCCTCCACTAGGGAGCTACATTGACTTAGGTCTCCTTCTAGCTCAGAATCACTGTTAGGATCATATTCTGAGCATGAATCTGTAGGTGGAGAGTGTTTGCATTGCATTGCATCCAGACTTTATTTCAGTCCCTTAATGCCAAGTTTGACAGCCATGGCATTGTTCTGCTTTATTCTTTTCATGCGCACAAGCTCATAATCATTATGATGTTGTTCAAAATCTGAGATTCATGAAAACATAAAAAGTAGTCAGATTATCTATGGAATGCATTGCGGTTTCAAGTCGGAGAGTGTCTCCCTATAAACCCTTGCATATGCAAAGTTCACCTCCCCAACCATGCTGACCAGACCACACACAGAGATACACACCCGAGCGGTGAACATGCATTTTTGAAACTAATTTTGGAACATTTAGCTAACCAATTAAACAACTTTGTTTTAATAATATCAGATTCGTATTTGAACAACTAAGCTTGTTTAGCTTGATGGGTGGAGCAGTGTTATTATGACACGAAGCATGTATTCTGATCGTATAGTGATCATAAAAGGGGGAAACTCTAAGCATATATTTTTTTAGCAAAAGAGGGTTTCCCCTCTGATTTCTATTAAAGAAACCACCACGGAACCAACATGATCAATTAAACCCTAAGCATGATCAATTAAACCGTATTATGGCTGTGCCATTGCAGATTTGAAGCTGCAAACAGGAGAAATGATATTTAGCATCCATTGTTTGCTTTGAACTAAGAACTAAATTCTAAGAGCTAAAAAGAAAGTAGAGTAACCAAGTTAAGATCTATTTTCTGGTTGAGATCAAAAAGTTGAGGAGATATGAAGTACCACCTCTCTTGCGGGAAAATGGAGGGAGAGGTATGGGGAACCATGTTTTCGGGACGCGCCTGTCTGAAATATGGGAAAGTTACGAACTTATCCCCCGTTTCAAATTAGGACGTCTCGTCAGTTGGGGATAGGACGGTAATCTCGCATCTCCCAAATATTTGCCGGTAACTATTTTGGGCGAGGAGAGGGTGTTTTGCCGCCCATGGTTGGCGCCCATGGTGTATGAACGGGGCTGACAGGTAGGGCGGTTGTGTCACATCTGATGGAAGTTACACATCTGCCCCTATTTAAAATATTAACCTACATCTATTTCGGACAAGGAGAGGGTGTTTTGCCGCCCACCGTGTATGAATGGGGAATGGAGGGAGAAACAGAGGTCTTTTGGACGAGCTTGAATCAAATGAGTTTTGCCGCCCATGTTTGACGCCCACCGTGTCAGAATGGGCTCAGAGGCGGTCGTGTCACGTATAATTGAAGTTACTAACCTACCCCTATTTAGAGCAGTGGAAATCGGGCCGATGGATTGTCCGTGTAATGGGTAGACAGTAATTTCCATCTCCCAAACACTTGGCTTCGGGCAGCCGATGTGGGAGTGGACATTTTGCTGTTTCTTTCGAATTTTGGGACAATAAGCATCCACGTTTACCCTGGCAACTAAATTCAAATCCATTTTGTATTCCTATATGAATCTTTATAAATCATTCTATGTGTTTTTATATATATCTTCAAAAGGACGACAAAGATTTATTCCACTGTCATATATGAATATGGTTTACAAATGCCGATACTCAAATTCAGAAACTACAATCCAGTTTAAGGTGAATTCAAATATATGGAACACTTCATGTCCAACTCAAATGTCACACGCAGCATAATGTGTACTCCCATTTAGATATGTACACAAGCGATGTATCAAGATTCAAATACCGAGTCAATCAACCAAGAATGTACGGAACTAACAGACATATAAACACTTATAGAGTATATGGATCAATAATATCAACTAACATACATAAGCCAGGCCGTTGTACTTTTTTTTGGCTACAACATCATCCTTTTTTTAGCCAGCATCTTGGCCCTTTCCGATGCGTGCCACTTAAGGTCCATCTATACTACTATTGCTGAATGCACATTCAGCCCGATTGGCATATTTGTAGGTCTGGCACAACAATCCAAATGAAATGTCTCCGAGTCTTATCAATTAATACAGACTTGTGCTCAAATAAAATTACAAACAAAAAAACAAAAAAACAATTATTACATGATCTCTAAAACAAATGGTTTGATTGATTACATGAACAGACAACACAAAGGTTATTCAACTATGGAAAGAACATTTCACCTATGAATTACCAAGTAGGAATTTAATTTCCTTTTTTCCTTCAGGACCTTAACAATCTGGTCAGTCTCAGCTTGCTTCGTTTTGAAATCCACCAAATATTTAATGGTTGTCTTGAGTACTGCTTGTGATTGTGTTGTTTGCTTCCTCAACATGTCAACTTCATCTCTAAGTGCAGAAGCAGAATCTCTTTCTACCACTAGTTTAGCCTCTAGAGCATCAGCAGCTGGCAATTCATAATGCACGATTGGGCCGGTGCCACTGCTGTGGGATGATGCAACGTCCATGGGGACCTTGCTCTTTGATCTTGGGCTAACCTGTTTTGCCATTAAAGTTCCGATTGGATTCAGAAACGTTGAAGTTAGCAAAACATCTCAACTGGGAGTTATAACAGCAAACCAGTTAAACAAACAAGGAATTAAAGAGTTTCAATTGGATGCTGAAAAGTAGTTATTAACATCATTGTAACCCGCTGTTGCAGCAGCAAAGCAGTTAAACAAACAAGTAGATATTTAAGTTAAGGCAAACAGGTAATTCTTAACAGTAAGTATCAAACACATAGATAGGCGCAGTCTACAATATGATTAACAGGCTGTGCCATTATGTAATCAGTAGCAAACTAAATTAAGCCAAGCAACGTAATTGAACAATTTTGCAATAAGTGGCTAACTAAAATTCCAAGAAGCAGGTAACTAAACTTACGCTAGTTCTTTGTACAGGCACACTGCAACTTCTTTTTTGCTTACAAGGTTGTACGAAGGAGTCCATGGCATCAATTGCTTGGATACGCAGTCCCAATACTTCTTTCTTCCCACACTGCATGGGTAAGTCAAATAGTTAATATGGTAAGATGGTGTGTCCTTGATATGTTATATGAGGACGTGTAGTCAGACTAGTTGTAGCCAAACACATCACACTGGCTTTTACTGTATATTTCATGCGATTACTTTTGGCATATCGAGATATAAGCAATCTACAATAGGATGAAAAGACTGGCATCCTTCACATTATTGGCGAACTCAGTTCATAGAAACAAGCAATTCAATCATTCCGTGGGTAAATCAAAAGTGCCACTGGAATATTTTTCACTATCCAATCATACACACAAAAAGGGGCAACACCACCATAGGGGCTGGTATGGGCGGCTGCCTCAGGTGGCTGGAAAGTGTGCACCTAGTTTGAGTCGTCCAGGTTGGCCCACGCTAGTTTTGTTCGTCCCAACGCACGAGCTGGCAATGTAAAAAATGAAGAAAAATGTTTCAATTTGGATGGGCCAATAACATAAGTGCAAGGCAGGCCCTATAGCAGGCTCGCGGCCCAAACGAGCGCCTCCCATATTGATCCACAGCAGGAAATATCCCAATTCATTTGCTCCAGCCTCCAGTCTGGTTCGCTCCTAACCTAGCCGCCGCTGGACAGACCGACACAGCACTTCCTCGCGCCCTCATTAGAGGGCGGTTGCCAGGCTTCAAGCGAACGGAAGGACAAGAATATGAAGATCCAACCCTGGGTGTAGCCTGCGTGGGAGGCAGTGGCAGCAGCACGTCATGGCATCGAGCTTGCGCAAACGGACAGTCGCAACTTGCAAGAGTAGCATGCGCAACGAGCAGGTACATCACATCCCTGATTATATCTAATTCAACTCTTCAATTTCTGGCCAATAGTTAAACCTGACGGTGTTGTAAAACTGCTTGTATGTAGGGAATCTATGAGAAAATGAAACCAATTTCTACTTATTTTATAACTCCCCCAATCAATACTAAACTGACTGAATCTGATGTATCTAATCAAGTTTCCAGTGCAAACATACAAGCTCATGTTGTTCTTGAGCCTAAAGTGTCTAATGAACAGACTGCTAATGAAGGATTTGATGCAAACATTTTACATGCTCCTGGTGATGAACATATAGTGTCTAATGAGGGATCTAATGCAAGCATTTTGCAAGCTCATTGAAGGATTTAGTGTCTAATGATGATCTACTATGTTGAGAGAGACAAAGATTTGCAGGCATTGATGACAAGCAAATTATAGTGCATTTTCATAGCTTGAGGAAACGTCGAGGCCATCTACCAGAAAGTCCCCGTATCATGACAACATAGCATAAATACTTTTCTAATCTGTTGTTTGAAACTATTGGCATACTTGTGCAGGATAGATATATTGATATGTAGTTTGCGCACTGGTTATATGTGCAATTACGCAGCCAAAGAACGAATAATTCAAGCAGGTACAGACCATGTTTGTAGTCCTTCTACACCATGTTGCATTTTGTGTTTTTTGGTGCTTGCATCATTTAGTGTTATAATATGAACTACTTTGGATCATTAGCTGGTTTTCAAAGTGCATGTAGCTTCACATTTCTCAAGTTATGTTGATTTCCGTAGTGCAAGTGCCTTCGTATTTTTTAAGTTAAATGTTCTCCCCTGGTAACTTGAATTCGTGGATCGGCCACTGCACACAAATCATACACGAATGCTAGTACGAATTAAATGAACTGCAGGGACTTACGCTAGCTCGTTGTACAGGCTCACTGCAGCTCTGCTTGTGCTCTGGATGTTCCATGTACAAGTCCATGTTACCACTTGCTTGGATGTGCAGGCCTTGTGCTCCTTGCATCCCCCTCTGCATTTTTGACACAGTGAATGGTTGATCAAATAAGAGGAATCGACCTTGATGTTGTACCGGAGGATAGATACTTACAAGGTTATACGGGTGTGTAGGATGTGTACCAGATCCCGTAGCACCGTCATGCTTCGCTAAAATATGGATTTGCTTGTTTCAGATGATATCTCCAGAAGAAATAAGAGTTAAGGTCAGAGTTGCATAGGCGGGTAAGCTAAGAGAGCAGTGAAAGGATATCCAAACATCGTCAGAACAGTGCACAAGGGAGTGATGTGTGGATACCTAGTTCGGGCCGGCGTTTGGGCATGCTCGCCTAGCTAGAGTGCGGGTCACTTCAGAGCCGTTGAGGGTGATGCGCTGGCGTTGGCTGGCCACGCACGGATGCAGATCTTGAGTGGCAGCGGAGCACTACGATGCGGTGGACGAGACCGTTGGTGAAGCCCCAACAGCCTCAGGGGGCGGAGGTGCGACGATGTGCTCGGTGAAGTAGCCCCAGTGAGCTGGGAGACGGCGTCGGTGAAGTGCACTTGATGCGGTGGCACTTGGTGTCTGTGAGGCACGTCGGTTGCGGCGGCCGACATTGTCGGTGGACCACCCGGTGCGGTTGACGAGGGCGTAGATGAGGTAGCTCCGGTGCGGTGGTGAAGTGCGACCGTCGTCTTCGTCATCGTCGTCCGACACAGAGGTGGGGAACGGTGGGGAAAGAGATGAGACGAGGGGCGATTCGAGGGTTGGCGGAGGATTAGGGATTTGAGAAATCTGAGCGCGGAAGGGGACGATGGAAAAGAGAGATTTTACAGGGCTGGAATTGGGGCCGCCAGATATTTCAATCTGAAACGTGGAAGCGAGAACTTATATTGTTGTCGTACTTTTGGGGGGGTAGCTGGGTGCTACGCGTCCGTCCGACACACGCGACCACCCCGACAGGACTATGCTTCGGTGCCTTAAGGCACCTGCCTTTGTGTCCATGACATCTGGGCCCAACAGGTGGCTGGCCCACATGTCAGTGACCCAAAGGCAGTTGACTTTAAGGCACCGAAGCAGCGTCCACCCCGACACGACCCTGGTTTGCCTGGTGCGCCTACATTTGAGAATGCAAATGAATATTCTTTCATTTGCAAACAAATCAGTATGTATTGCCATGCCCGTGTTTTCCTTGCAATAATTAGTCATTCGAAACGAGATACTCCATCCATTCACTTTTGTAAGTCATTTCAGACAACTTAAAATGAAATGTTTTGCACATTGTCTGAAATGTCTTCAAGGTCTTATAAAAGTGAACAGAGGGAGTACTATAAATTAATTAATGAGGTGTTATTTGAAAATCGAAATGGTACCCACGCTAACGTGGATTAGAGTGTGTGTCACATAATTAGTTATTTGAATTAGAGTGTGTGTCACGTAGTTAGTTATTTGAATTAGAGTGTGTGTCACGTAGCGATCTCCAATTCTAACGTGGATTTCACATTTCACTGTACCCACGCTACTTTTTTAATACAAATTCATATGTATATGATGAACACCATGGTAGTGAGAAAACTTTTGGATGGATTCAAACATATGACCTACAAAATAGCATAACAAACTGAGTCAATGTCAACTTTTCGAAACTTAGTATGGCACGAATTCGAAATAATTACCCGTATGCCTGGTCCTTGGTTCAAATCTTACAATGTACACCGAATTGAAACATCGATATTAAGTCTTGTACTATGTACATTCAAATGTTGTTTTTAGCCCCCCCCCCGCACAAACCCTACATACTTCCTATATCGGTCAATCTTCCTCTCCTAACCACCTTAGGAAGCTATCGGTTTCCAACACATGTTCATTCTTTCTCTCCATGTTTTGATCTCTTAGTCTCTCAACTACACAACCCCTTTTTCCACTCTGTTACCAAATGTATTTACCTCACACACCCGCCATTGCACACCATGCAAAGCTCTCTCTCTCCCCCCTCTCCCTCTCACCCTCTCGCGCTAAATACATGCATTGCCTATCTAGCCCCCCAACCTCTCGTGCATGCGCACACACGCACATTGTATATCTAGGTCACTCCCTCGATACTGTCTCACTCTTTCTTCCACATGGCGGGTCACACTCGCTCAATATCGCTCTCTTTATCTGAGTCTCGTTTAACCTTGTTTTCTTTCACACACAAATGATATATCTCCCTGTTCGGGCCTCGATCGACATACTCTATACTCTCTCACGCAGATTTTCTATCTAGGTCAGTCCATCCAAGCCGCCACCACTCTTTCGACCTCATGGTGGGCCACGCTCACTCAATCTCTCTCTCTCTCCGTATGTCTCGATTGACCTTGCTCTTTCTCGGAAAAAACGATATATCACCATGTTGACCCCAATTCGACCTATTCACATTGTATACTCTCTCACGCACATCGCCTATCTAGGTCAGTCTCTCCAACCCGTCTCACTCTTTCGATCACACCGCGACCCTATGTGATCGGTTGACCTTGCTTCCTCTCACGCACAAAATATATCTACACGTCTGTGACTGGATCATCTCTCAAGCTCTATCTTACAGCCCTCTCCCTTGCCAAAAAGCTCAATCGGACAATATCTCTCCAGAGCATATATATTTGTTCAATGAATGTCAGACCACACTCACTTTGTCTCTCTATCTATATGTCTCTCGATTGACCTCGCTTTCTCACACGTATCTTCCACGGGTTGAAGGTACTACCTCTCCATCCCTCGCAAAGCCGGAGCTATTTACATTGCGAGGGGCACTCCAACCTTGGATTAATTTGTGTAGGCATTTATTCCGGTCTGTTTAGATTATATTTTCGTAGCATTTGACCCACAACTACTCCAATCACCTTTGCGGGTAATTAAGCTATGGGGAGCACCTAATATGAGCACCGGGGAGCCGTTGGATCGAAGATGCAGCGGCACACACGAAGCCTGCATGTTTTATTTGCAAAAAACCTTAGGAGAGTTAGGAAATTGCGCATAATTACAAAGACTACTCCCAAGCCATTGGATCTCACTTCCAATAGTGTAAAAACTCGTATCACCATAGTATCTAAGCTGCGGGGTGGATGTGATATTCTATGCCGCTATCATTTTTGTTCGTAAACTTGCAAAAAACGGGTAAATCGTGCCGTTACTTGTCTAACCGCGCAAAGTATTTGTTTGAAAAAACCATCCTACACTGAAATATCAGAACAACACACGGGGGTCCCACTTGTCATTAATCAAATTTGGACCTAAAACTAACAAATCTGAAAGACGAGATTCAAACTGGCAACCTGGACTACAAAGCGTAAGTTGATAGCCTGAAAAAACGAACGGTTGTTGGATTTGTCCCATAACTTGATTTTATACAGTACTTGCGTTGAGTAGAGTAGAGGGAGTGCCTCGTTAACACGCGCATGACCGTTATCTCACTTACTGGTGGGTCCCAGGTCTGCGATCTCAATCTCTCTTCTCTCCATCGTCTAACCTTTGCACGGGCACACACGAAGAGCGGCGCTAGCTTGCCGTGGTGTTGTTACAACTAAAAAAACTTGGAAAATGGAAGAATCGCCTAGAACAAGAGACGTTGTGGCTAGTCGAGACGGAGCTAACCACATCTATCATCCGTGCCACGTTTGCATGATGAAGCTGTGTGGCTAGTGGGATGTTTTCAACTGACTGGCTAGGTCCCGAGGTCGAACCATAGGTACTCTACTACGTCTGATATAGTATATTTTTACACGCACATTTTTCCTCCGTGCCGAGACGTGGCACACCCTACCGCGCGGTTTCGGGGTCCTCCCGGGTGGTGCACGCATATATTCTTCCTGACGTGGGACGCCCTACCGCGCATTTTCTGGGTCCTCCTCGGTCGTAGCGCCGAAGCAAGTAAATGAGTCGTCAAATCACAAAAGACCACCTTTCCCGCTGAGTACATCAGTGAAGCACGGTGACTAGCTAGTTGGGCTAGTTCGACCGATTAGCTAGGCCACCGCCACATTTGTTTGTTCACCCCTTTTTTTATGTACTTGCCGGCAGGTAAATTTAAATATCCACCGCGGCATTTCTCTGGTGTTTGGGTGCGGCAGGATTGTTAATTCTTTGATTGACGGGAGCAAGCGCGGCAGGATTTTTAATTTTTTGATTGACGGGAGCAGGCGCGGCAACAATTAGTCACGATGACTCCGCCTGTACCCACTGCTCCCTGATGTGAGAAGTCGTCGACTGGTGTTTTACCGTGGTGAAAACCAAAAGATTCCCTGCTCCCTCCGCCTTCCCGTAGATTGCATTGCCTTTCAGCCATTTCGTCCCCTTTGTTTCCTCTCCCCATTGCTTCTACCTGGTGCCATGGCGGCGCAGCAGATCATGGAGTCCATGGTGAGGCTCCTGACACAGGAGCTCCATGCGAAAGATGTGGAGCTCAGGGCCAAGGACGTGGAGCTCCGTGAGCTCAAGGAGGAGAGGAGTGCCATGCTCCTCCTTTATGTGCGGGAGTTCACGGAACTTCAAAAGCGGCAGGCATCCACTACAAAGATGCTCAAGGCATCGACGGCGTTGCTACAGAAAGCGGGAGATACGATAGGCCGTCAGGGGAGCTGGCTGGAGCGTGAGTGGGCCGATCGTGATGAGGTCCAGGATCGCCTCAGCCACTTAGTGAACCATGTTGCCACGCACGTGTTGCGGCTGCGTGATGCCTACCGTCGTGCCAGCGCGACGATGCCGGCCGTCGGGCTAAACCCTCTGCATGGGCATGTCCATGTCTCGGCGCAACATGACCGTTGGATCAAACTCAGACGATGCAGATCAGTCATTGTAGCACAAAGCGTGTGGGTGTGTTTGGTTGCATTCTCATCTCAATATAGTTGTTTCCTCTTCGTGTTTTTTTGTCAACCTACTAGTGTGGACTCATGCACCCTTTATGCACTCTGCCAAACACCCAAAAGTGGGTCGAGAAGGGAACTTTTGCTCCCATCCCGTGCACCCTTCATACACCCTGCCTAACACTATTCGTGCTTCATGTGGTTCATGTTTCGTGGAGTACTGTAGCACCATACTCTCCGTGCGCTGTGGACCTAGTTCTGTAAACATTGATCTCACCGTCCATTCTCATCCGGACAGTCGAAAAAGCGGTACTATGTTACATATAGGAGTAATTGACATGCGCACAACATCATTTGTTATCGTCATATCTTACTACACTAGCAACAAGATTGTGTAGTATTGACGTATGAACCACTCCACATGCCTAGTAGTAGGAGCACTATGTATGTTCAAGTGGCTGCCGTGTTTCGCACTGCTCCGTCGTAAGAGTGGAAACGCTTGCTGTAATCATTTTTTTCTTCTGAAAAACAGTGGACACGCTCTACCATGCGGATCCTCCTCCAGCCATGCACTAAATTACTCACTTTCACCGATGTGTGGGACAGCCGGCATCAGGGTCCACCAGCCATGCACTAAATTACTCCGTAGTAGAGTGACGGTAGACTACCTCGATCGAAGTGCCACAGTAATGCCCAATGAGCCGTCAAATCACAAAACCCCCTCCTTTCTAGCAGTAAGTTGGACGGACGAAGCAACCATCATTTCACTCTTCTCTCTTAGCTTCGTCTCTACCCAACCCTCGCTTCTACCTCATCTTTTTCCTCATTCCTTGAAGAAAACCCCGACCTACTTCTGCCATTGTTCTTCTCTCCCAAAGAAGGAAAGGTGAGCGCATCAATGGTGTTGATTCTGGCCAAGGCCCGGTCTTGCAACCCCGAGACTGATCCTATAACTCCCTCTCTTTTCTTCTTTTGGGTTTGTGATTATGGTTCCTTTTCTTTTATTTCTATTTGACAGTTTCTTGATGGACGTTGGACCACCGTCCGAAGTGATGTCTATGGCTCCGGCCAAAACCGTCGAGGCTCATGGTACGAAGAAGCGCAAGCACCCCACCGAGACTACCGTAGACAAGCTCAAAGCCATCGCACTATCCAAGCCCCCCTCTCCGGGATCCCTCATTAAGCAAGTCCGGGTAATATCTCTTCTTGATGATCTTTTTCTCGATCTTGATCGTGTTTTTCATCTAACACACAGTACTAGTACTAGTAGTACAACTTTCTGGGTGATCTTGCATGTGATTTTTGTGTGCCAAATGACGGTTCTAAATTCCTCTTTTGACCAAAACATGCGAGAGGTTGACACTAATTTCTTATAGATTACTTTCAACTACTCCCTTTGTCCCAAATTTCTTGTCTTAGATTTGTCTATATATGGATGTATCTAATACTAAAATGTGACTTGATACATCCGTATGTAGACAAATCTAAGACAAGAATTTTGGGACGGAGGGAGTACTTTATGAACATCAATGCTACCTTTTAAGAGGGTATATTTGCCTCAGTAACTTGTGTTATGGATATTGCATGTAATCCCTCTGCTCTCATGCCTTTGAAGACATGTTCTAGTGTCTTTGTTCACTCATTTCTGTGCATATATGTAGTCATATATGGAGTATAATATCAAAAATCATCTTATATTTCTGAATGGAGGTAGTAATAAAATATGGTTTCTATTTGAATTAGAACCAGGTCCGTGGTGGATATGAAGTTCTCAAAGTCATGCCGTGTGAACTAAAGACCTGATGATGAGTTCTACTGCTGAACTATCCAACTGTTGTTTCCTTGTTGCCACGTGTCCTGAACTAGTGTTTTCCTGTAGCATTGTTGTCAGGCGTGTTCTCGAGGTTGTACTTGACCACAACAATTTTCTGGCTGTGCCTTCGATTATGAAGGGTGTGGTTCTTGTAAAGCTTCCCAACAACTCTGATGCGGCATGTCTTCATCATCATGTTTATGAGTGGAAAGACCACTCTGTTAGGTTCTCCAAGGTTGACAAGATGGTGATGGTGCATGTAGACATCTCACACGAAGTCCATGGCCTAGTCAGTTATGCGGGGTTCATCCCATAGGTCGGTGGCAAAAAATAGTCTGCAAAGTTTAGTTAGTGCAACTTTGCTTGTCTGTAGTAAGTACTATTGTTCAGTACTTGATTTGTGTTTGTGAACCCTGTATTGTTTATTAGTACTGCCGCTTTTGGTTTGTGATCAGTCCTGACAATGGTCTATGTTAATGTCTGTCCACTCAATTCAGTCTGTATATTTTGAAGTATCCATATCATATTTTTTGTGAGGACGGTCTATCAATTATGGTTACACTTCAATATCTGTATGCATTATAGGGTTTATCGCACCCACCAGGATTTCCAGCCCCATGGATGTTCGGGCCATACGATTTTTCACGACCTTTGGACTGTCCTGCTTGTGGGAGTAGGCGGGGCCCCTGCATGCCACGCGTAGTTGAACGATCAATCTTCTGTTTAATACTTCAACATAGTGATTTCCTGGTGAGTATTCACTCGTGTCACATCAAGTAAATCTTATTGATTTACTGCCTAAATCTTATTGATTTAATGTCATGTTTTCTTTCTTTTCCTGCAATTTTACGATGCAGGTTTTGCCATGTAACATTCATCATAGAATAAACCGTTTGGTTTGCTCTATGATGGCTATTTTTGTACGTTTCACTTCTTTTGTCGTGTCAGTAACGAAGGCACTGTCCATCACTTACATTACTGGAAAAAATTGGATCAGTCTGTTGTCTGAGTACAAGCTGAATCCCTATGATGAACTGCAGTTTGGTTTAACAAAAACGCCACAATTAGTCCTTCTCACGTTTAAAAGAAATGAAGAAAAAGACTGGATCGCGGTCACGGATCCTAGTCAAGTTAGAAAGCTGATCATAGCAGACTAGACACGATCGCCGCTGTCTCGCACAGATCGAGCACCGACAGTTGCTCCAGCACTGACAGAGGTAGCAGCTTAGTCTGATCCAGCTGAGGATTGGGCACCAACCGCGTCAGCGGATCAGTCTGATCTACCGGAGGATTGGGCATCGACACCGGCACCTACTCCGACACCGGCACCAACTCTACAAGGAGCACCATCTCCGGCAGCAGCATCGGCTTCGGCACCTGCACCAACACTTGCACTTGCATCTGCTCCGGCCCGTGCAGTTGCACCGGCAATAGACTGGGCTGCAGTTCGCACTTCATATACCAAAGTCCTTACAAAAACCAACATGTCCACCTTCTTGGTAAGCATTGGCCGCCCAAGTGCTTCATTCTTTTTTCTTTCCATGTTGTTTCACATGATTCATTGTGTTGATCTAACTGTTTGGGTATGTCTTCTTGTTTGCAAATAAAGAATTCCTAGAGCAATGAGGGAGTTGTTCAACAATCCGGGTGACCGCGGCCAAGTTTCTCTTACCATGCGCAACCTTGGTGTGAATGAACCTGCTCAATATATCGTAAGTACAAAGGATGGTCGCATGATGATTGATGCTAAAGGATGGTTAAGGTTCAAATCTAAATCATATCTTGCGGTAGGGGATGATGTCAAAATCGAACATTCTCGGCACGGAGAGCTGGTCCAAATCAACTTTGAAATTCTTCAGTAGCAGCACGCAACTGCCTAACTGATCTATCCTCCGAGAGATTTTGATGTAATATTCTGGCATGGTGAAACAAGTGTCATGTGTGTATAAGTAGTACGATAGTATTATTTATCACGTGGTATATCGTTGATAGAATTGCAACTCTGATTGCTGGTTAGGAACTATCGTTCGATTTCATTCCAATAGCTGTCGTGCTTTATTCAATTTTGTGTATTCGCCTTGTGGCAGCATCTAAAACCAGCGCTGTACCAATCACTTGCAATATGAAAAGCGCTGAGGTAGAACACATGGGCCCCCAAACATGCAGGGTCGGCCTGCGGCCCAAAGTCCAGAACCTGGTTTCGAGAAGCACTAGCTCAGTGCAGAAGTGG
This sequence comes from Triticum aestivum, assembly GCF_018294505.1. NCBI lineage: Eukaryota > Viridiplantae > Streptophyta > Magnoliopsida > Poales > Poaceae > Triticum > Triticum aestivum. The sequence goes on along the minus strand of NC_057803.1, from coordinate 284,708,725 downwards.
CGTCCTCCTCCTTTTGTGGGTTGGGCGAAGATGAATGTTGATGCTGCGTTATCTCGCAATGGTGAAAGGGGAGCCCTGGCAGTTGTGAGCCGGGATCATACAGGCTTCTTCCTAGGAGCATCGGCACTGGTGTGCGAAAGTGTTGCTGATCCAGAGATCCTAGAGGCAATGGAATGTTGTGAGGGGCTATCTCTGGCTCTTGACTTAAACCTGCAACAAGTTCAGATTAGCACCGATTGTTCAGCAACAGTCAAGCATATTGGAGAGGCATACTTGGGGCCCAGCAAAGTTATTATGGACAAGATCAAGATGAAGAAGAATATGTTCCAAACCATGGAGATCATACATGAAAAACACAAGTGTAATGTTGAAGCGCATGTGCTCGCAAAAGCTGCTACTTCTTTGCCCTGTGGACGCCATCTTTGGCTCACAGGAACCCCCGAAATTATTTGTATACCTATGACTGTTAATCTTCAATAAAGCAGTTTTTATCCCTCAAAAAAAACATCTGAGTATTATATTCTCAGGTGAACCCCCATAATGCCCGTGCGTTGCAGAGGGAGTATTTTTCTCGGCAAGGTGAGCCTGTGATATAAAAGATTTGTTTATTTCTTTACAGAGGGAGTATCTCTCTGTCAAAATATATATTTATGTGTAACTAGTTACTCTTGTCTTTCTACTTCCTTTCGCTGATATGTGGGGCAACCGGCAATAGGGTCCACGTGCCATATGCACAAATTAGAGTGCACAACCTCACGGTTGACACACCCCGGTCGTAGCGCCGCAGTAATGCCCAATGAGCCGTCAAATCACAACCCCCCTTTCCAGCTTTAGCAGTAAGCTGGACGGATGAAGCGACAATATTTCACTAGCCCGAATCCCTTTCTCCCTCGTCTGCTTGTTTAGAGAAAACCCCCTCTCGGCGATTGCATAGGGTTTTCTCATGGAGAACCAGGTATGAATTCTTCATCCATCCCCGATAAACCCAAGTCCCTTGGTCGCAGGTAATCCTAGGATGGCAGCCGCCGCCGTTGATGCATTTTTCTTCCTACTGAATCTAGTGTGTTTCATTTGTAGTGCCCAAAGTGCGAGTACCCTACAGGTTTCTGCGCCCTCGACGAGACGCCACACTTGTTCCTTCTCATCCTAACACAGCATTTTGAAACATGCACAGTATGTTCCTAAATCCTCTTTTCTATCCGGGAGGGTAGGGGTTTTTTGAACATGCTATGTTCTCATATTATTTTTCCTGCAGTATATTATTTGTTCTGCCAGAACACATGTACTCAAGATGCTCGGCCTTGCCATAACAGAATACACTAGTTTAATGGTCACAGTGAAGACAAGCCATGGATATAAGTTCCGAGTTGGGTTCATGAACCAAGAAGATCGCTGCTTTTTTATGGCCGGACTTGGATAAACTTTCTCAAGTGTTACGGACTGAAAGTTGGCGCACGAATGTTGATGGAAATAGCAGAACCTGGTCTCATCTTCACTGCGATCTTCCACGCCGACGTCGTTCCAATTGTTCATCCATGTTAGTTTTGTATCTGGTTCTTGCTTGTTGCCTCGATTACTTCTTAATCCACCTATTCTATCTAACTAATCACAATTTAACTTTATAAGTAGGAACGAATCTCTCACGAAGATGCTACTTCTAACTAATATTTTGTTATAATTGGTGGCACGTGTAGGTTTTTCAGAGTAAAGCAGTCTGCTCGTTTGTTACTCTGTAATAACTCGGCTATTACTAATGGCACTGAAGTTGACTGGATCGACATCCACAAGTTCCTACACTTTATTGATCGTCTTGAGGTCCTTGTGGGGCGTTTCAATGGTGGAAGGCCACGTGGGACATGTGTGCCACTGCTGCACTTGTTGAACATGTCCAACTGTGTCGAGAAACTTATGGTACGAGCTGTTTTATGTTATATAGGTTGTTCATAAACTATTGCTTATACAAAATTTTACAGCTGTGATCCTCTTGAAACAGAAACTGCCAAGTTCTATTGTTCCTAAACAGATGCCTGACCATGGTCGGGTCAGACTTGCGCTTGGTCACAACATGATGTTTATGTCGACCTACTCAATTCCCCTTGGAGGTGAAAAGATACTTATTCATGGGTGGTCTCAAATAATGAAGGCCCGTCCATCTTGGAGAATAGGACAGAAGATTATGTTCATGCTTTTCCATGGCTCTAAAGGGAATATCCTGTTTGTTGACCATGTTGCGAGATGAAGCCGCTTTCAGAAGGTTGTGGATGCGCGGGGTGGCATCTGGGCCTTGTCCTGGGGCTTGGCGGCCTCACCCTTGGTTAACTGTAGGCGAAGTAGCACCGTTCGAGGCGTGCTTTATACGGTTGAACCTGTATAAGTACTCATACTACTTTCAGCTTTGGTTGTTAAGTGCCCCTGCTGGTTTCAGTTAAGGTTGTTAAGTACTACAGTCTCTCGTGTTTCTTCAGTCTTGTCTTCCTCCAGCCGCCAAAACCAAACCAGCGTCGGCGGGGCCGCCTGCTTCCGCCTCCCACGGTTGGCTGCGCCTCAGCGCATGCATCGCCGCCCCGCCGTCTCCTAAATCGTTAATGTCGACGTCCTCCGCGTGCTTTGGTGCGCTCGCCGCGGCGCCGCCCTCTCGCGTTGTCAACATGGTCAACAAACAACAGGAATCGGCAGAAGTACGTGGAGAGGATGGCAGTAGGGGCCCACCACGTCAGCGTATGGAAAAATAAAATGCTTCCTCCTAGTGTTTTCCTGACATCTGGGACCCACGACATTGGGAGCGTATATAGTAAATAGACAAGAGAACAACACAAGATCGGCTGACACTTGGGACGTAGCTACTCGAGCAGTATTTTTTATTTGGTATTGTTGAGGTGGAGGAGGGTTTGAACTGGGCTGTGGCCGGTCTAGCCCAGGCTTATATTTTATGTTCACCATGTGACCATCCCAGCTATTTTTTCTTTGTGAAAATGAGCCCAATTTATTTTCTCTGAAGAATACCCAATCCAGGCCTACTTATTTTTCTACGCCCTGATGGGCTGGAACACTTTCAAGGCGCCTGCAAATCTTGAAAATAATATGAGATGGGTTGTAAATATAAAAATAGATGACAAATTGGCAATTACTTTGTAATTTCTGAATTTTATTACATTTTCAGATTCCTTTTCACTGGGCATTAACCTAATTTAAATATATCTTCAAAGTACTTTAAATCTGGCTGGACATTTCGGTATTAAAAATAGTTTGGAACCCACAGAAATATGCAAAATCGGCCCTGGCCAACCAAAAAAACGACTGTAATAAATTGCATAAGAAGTTGCCATGAGCTATATATAAATTATTAAAAAAAGAGGGAGTGGTCTGACTTGTGGGCCTGTTTAGTTGACGTGTATGCAAGATTTTTTAGTTATTATATACGTCAACAAACCATTGTAGCAGACGTAACCGTTGGATGTCAATCCAACGGCCATCGTGTTTCTTCAATCTCTGATCTTCTTGCTCCAGCCGCCAAAGCAGCGCCGGCGGGACCGCCTACTCCCGCCTCCCGTGGCCGGTTGTGCTGCCGCGCAGGCCTCAGCGCCCCCTACTACTCCCATCGTTGGCCAGGGCATCCCTCTACTCACCCACACCCCCTATTATTCTGCAGCGACGGCAGCCTCACACCACAGTCGAACCGGTGAGCGCTCGTACTCCTCTCCATGTGGGCATCCACTGCCGCGTCTTCCCTGGCTCCGCGTCATCCCCTTCCTATGCCTCGCCATCGTACACTGCCGTGGTGCTCTCAGCGCAGCGTGGTCAATGTGGTCAACGACCGACTTCCATCGGAACAGTACTGTACGTGTAGAGGCTGACAGCTGGGTCCACGGCAGCCGCAAGGAAGTGCCTCCTTATTACGTGCAAAATAATTATTCCTCCACCTGACAGCGGGGACCCACCGGACGGGTCACCAGTATTTTGCGAAAAAATCGTTTCCCCCTGACTGCTGGGACCCACCGGACGGGTCACCGTATTTCGTGAAAAAAACGTTCCCCCCGCTGTCAGCTCGGACCCACCGGAAGTGCCTCTTTATTACGCACAAAAAAATGAATACTCCCCCACCTAGCTGGGACCCACCTTGGTGGGAGGCTGACTTGTGGGCCTACTAAGTTGACGGGGACGAAGGGCTTTGTCAACTTAGTCAATATGAACGATTCTAGCTCCAGTGACCGTACGATGTCCATCCAACGGCCGTAATGCTTCTTCAACCTCTAGTCTTCTTGCTCCAGCCGCCCAAAGCAGCGTCGGTCGTGCCGCATGCTCCTGCCTCCTGTGGCCGGCTATGCTGCCGCGGAGGCCTCACCGCCCCCTACTATTCCCACCGCTGGCCAGGCCCTGCAGCGACGGCAGCCTCACACCGCAGCCGAACCAGTGAACCCTCGCACTCCTCTCCGCGCAGGCTTCCACTTCCGCGTCTTCCCCGGCTCCACGTCATCCCCTTCCTAGGCCTTGCCGTCGTCCACCGCCGTGGTGCTCTCGGCGCGGCGTGGTCAATGTGGTCAACGACCGACTTCCATCGGAAGAGTACTGTGCGTGGAGACGCTGACAGCTGGGTCCACGGCCGCAGCAAGGAAGTGCCTCCTTATTACGCGCAAAATAATTATTCCTCCACCTGACAGCGGGGACCCACCAGATGGGCCACCGTATTTCGCAAAAAAACGTTTGCCCCTGACTGCTGGGACCCACCAGCTACATCTTCGCACGCAAGGAAGTGCCTGACAGTCGGGACCCACCTGGTCGAAGCGTACGTAGCGTTGTCATTCTGGTCGCGAACGTGTATGTACATATATACTGGTCGATGTAGAGGCGCGCACGTGTCGTAGTAGAGGCACGCACGTAGCATGTACACGTACGTACAGCGGCCAGGGTGCAAGAAAGAAAATACGGCCACGTATGTGTACATACAGGCGGGGTCTCGAACACCTACTCGCGCATACGTACGGCTAGGGCTCATGTACATAGCCAGGTCGAAACGGAGAAACAACGTCGCCATCGTGTTCATGGGGAGGCAACGGAATGCGTCGTGTTCATGGGAGGCAACGGAATGCATCATGTTCATGGGGAGGCAACGGAATGCGTCGTGTTCATCGGGAGGCAACGGAATGCGTCGTGTTCATCAGGAGGCCTTGGACGGAATAGGCGATGGAAACGAGGCCTGGCGTACCGCAGAACGGAGGAAACGGCCTTGTGTTCGACCGGTCACGTTTGAAACGGGATCATGTTCATCGAGGGGTCTGGCGTACCGCAAAATGGAGGAAACGGACCTCCTACGGTCGAAACCGGGGTCCTGTTGATCGGGAGGGGTGTGGCGTACCGCAAAACGGACAAAACGGACTTGTGTTGGACTGCTACGGTCGAAACGGGGGTCCTGTTCAGCGGGAGGGGTGTGGCGTACTGCAAAATGGGACTCCACGGGATACTGTTCATCTCCACCGTTAACCCCCTCCGGCCTCCACGAGCTACTGTTCATCCACCGTCGACCTCCTCCAGCCTCCACCTGCGACTGTTCATCCACGGGCTCCTGTTCATCCAGCCTCCACCGCGCGCTACTCCACCGGCTACTATTCAACCAACCCTCTCCACGGGCTCCTGTTCAACCACCCCTCCACGGGCTACTGTTCATCCTGCCCTCCACCGTCTATTGTTCATCCTGCCCTCCACGGGGTGGTCCTGTTCATCCAGCCCTCCACGGGGTTCTGTTCATCTAGCCCCAACTGGCTCGATCGATCAGGGTCCTATTCATCTAGAGGCAACACCACGGGGTCCTGTTCATCCACCCCCACTGGGAACTGTTCATCCAACCCCCCCCCCCCACAACGCTCACTGTTCATCCAGAGGCAGCATCGATCGGCTTCAGTTAGCAGCAGTAGCAAAGAAATCGCTCGATCGGGTTCAGTTAACAACCATCGATCGATCGCTCGGGTTCAGTAATGCGTAGCCTGCAGTGCAATCGCTCGGGTTCAGTTAGAGCCCAACGCCTCGCTCGGGTTCAGTTAGAGCCAACACCTCGCACACACGCGCGTACATGTACGAGAGAAACGCGCATCGCTCGGCCCCCGACCTCCCATCGTAACCGGGAACTCCCTAAAATTTTCCTCCCCCTCGCTTCTACCATGGTTTTTTCTGTCTTGGACGGCCCAAAGAATGTCATGCAGCTGCGTCTCCGGCCTGCCCAGGATGAAAAGCCCATTTTCTGTCATCATTGTTGGTCATAGAAGTAGGAGCCCACCACATCTATGATGATACCGGGTTTTGTCACAATTATCGTCATAGAAGTGTCATATGTATGACAGAAAAAAATTCTGTTCGGCCCAAAATGTCACTGATGTGTCTTTTTTTAGTGCCCCTCCACAGTTTTACACCTCGGTCATATTGTCGTAGTGCTTAGGCGAAGCCCTGCATCGGTAACTTCATCATCACCGTCACCACGCCATCGTGCTGACGGAACTCACCCTCGGCCTTAGCTGGATCAAGAGTATGAGGGACGTCACCGAGCTGAACGTGTGCAGATCACAGAGGTGTCGTGCGTTCGGTACTTGATCAGTTGGATCGCGAAGAAGTTCGACTACATCAACCGTGTTACTAAACTCTTCCGCTTTAGGTCTATGAGGGTACATAGACACACTCTCCCCTCTCGTTGCTATGCATCTCCAAGATAGATCTTGCGTGATCGTAGGAAATTTTTTGAAATACTGCGTTCCTCAACAAATCATGCATATAAGAGATTGAAAGACTCAAATAACTTTCATGGATAAAAACTTAGATCTGATCATAAACTCAAAGTTCATCGGATCCCAAAAAACACACCGCAAAAAAGAGTTACATCAAATAGAGCTCCAAGAGACCATTGTATTGAGAATCAAGAGAGAGAGAGAGGAAGCCATCTAGCTACTAAGACCCGTAGGTCTACAACAAACTACACACGCATCATCGGAGAGGCACCAATGAGGATGATGAACCCCTCCGTGATGGTGTCTAGATTGGATCTGTGGTTTCTGGAACTTGCGGCGTCTATAATTGTTTTTTGTTGACTCCCCTAGGGTTTCTAGAATATTGGGGTATTTATAGAGCAAAGAGGCAGTGTAGGAGGCCACCGAGGTGGGCACAACCCACCAGGGCACGCCTGGGCATCCAGGCGCACCCAAGTGGGTTGTGCTCCCCTCGGGGCACCCCTCTGGTACTTCTTTGGCCCATCTCGTGTCTTCTGGCCCAGAAAAATTCTCCAAAAAGTTTCGTTGCCTTTGGACTCCGTTTGGTATTGATTTTCTATGAAGTAAAAAGCAAGCAAAAAATAACAATAGGCACTGGGCACTATGTCAATAGGTTAGTCCCAAAAAATGATATAAAGGCTCTACAAAATGATTGTAAAACTTCCAAGAATGATAATATAACAGCTTGGAACAATAAAACAATTATAGATACGTTGGAGACATATCAAGGACACGCGAGGAATTACTCTGAGGGAGTATCTTCTGAGTCAGAATTGAAACCACTTGAAGAATCAGAGTCAGAAGAATGTGGAATAATCAAGGCAGAAGCAGGAGTAGTAGCCTTGGATTTGATGGGCTTCGAAGGATGGGCATCTAGCTTGTAGACACAAGTGCTGGCAGTGTCCGTGATTTCATCATCATGGTTGACAAACAGCAAATCCGTTGAAGCAGATCGCTGTGAGAGCTCTGGAGTTTGTCTTCAGACATGCGATACTGCAAGCAAGTCCAGATAGTCATAGTCTTTGAAGAGGCCCTTCTTGGCTAGATCCTTGCGAGAGAAATGCCTTCGCAACAAGGTCCATGATATCTTCCTTGCATCCTTCTCATGCAGAAGAATTTGATGGGTGTGATTATGAATCAGATTCAGTTCAGCCAGCAATTCCATCTTTTCCTTTCTATCTATTCTGACGTGTCTTTCTAGAGTCTGCTGTGTGCGAATGCAAATCTCATAGAGTGATGGATTCTCCTCATGAGGAACTTCAATCTTGGCTTCTTTAACCTTCGGTACATTCTTAGATGCATAAGCAGTTGCATCAGCAGTATCAACAGGTTCCTTCCCTTTTCTATATTCTTTCACAATACACAGAGTGTCACGGACAGGTGGCATGAATACCTTTGGTGCATAGGCCCATAAGAATTTTTCATTTGTGAGTTGTTCAATGGAAAACATGATTCCAGGAGCATAGGGCTTCAATGACTGATGGTTGTCTGCAGCACATGCCAATTTCTGAATGAAAAGGTCAGGAATGTCAAATTTGATTCCCTGCGATATTGACACAAGAGCATTTCCTGCGATGCCTTTGATGGAGTTGAGCCTGTTAGTTGGCGTGATGGTATTGCATAGAATGTGGAACATCACTTTGTTGTCGTAGGCCAACTTTTTCGGATCAACATCGATGCATTCATCGCCCACCAAGGTGGGATTCATCAGGATGTGGAGTTGTTCATCGGACACTTCCTGGAAATGTAGTCTGTGTTCTCAGTCGTTCTCAAATTCACATCGAGGCAAATTTATCAGGGCCAGAAAATGATATGCTGAACATTTGATTCTCTCTCTGCCAGTCATCCATTCCAGCGTCCATGTTGAAGTATTCCATTTGCCCTTTGATGTACAACATGGCGTAGAACTGAAGAATAATCTCTTTGTCCCAGCCATGATTGAATCGCATAAAGCCCTTCATAAGAGCATGTTCGATATGGTCAAGTGTATTGTGGAAGCAGTGCATTTCTTCGAGCATGGCAAAGTTCAGTATCTTGTGATTGAAAATTCTGTGCTTGCCAAACAAGATCTGAGCATAATAGATAGCATGTTCCTCTATCCAAAACCTCAATGATAATTAAGTTCTTTCTCCTTCATAGGGGCTCACCCCAAAGAATGCAAGCTTCGATGAGTGATGCTATTCATTGAATGATGGGCCATTGGGACCATACTCAACTGAAAATAGCGGAAATGATTCCTGAGGATTTTTCCGATATTCTTCCTTGCTAATTTCTATCGGCTGAATATCATCAGAGGCAGGCGCTTTCTCATCAGTGGGTTGCAATGGAGCATGAGGTATCATAACCTTTTCTGAAGCAGATGGCATGGGATCATTGGACTGACGATCATTTCCCTTCGCTAGAACTCCTTCAACGACTTTCTCAGATTCAGGCTCAAGGGCCTTTTCTTTCGGTGAGACATCAACTAGGGGTGGTACGATAACTTATTGAGACACAAGTGTCTCATCTTGTTATCCTTAAGCATGTTGCAGCAATACTGGTGGTATGGCTTGGTGTGGCAGAACTGGTGGTGCAACTACTTCAACTTTCTCTTTGGGATCCATGGGCTCTTCAAGTTTCTTCTCTTCCTGTTCTAGCTGTGAAGCCAAGGAACCAGGAGCAGGGTCAACCTCCATCGGGGCAGGAACACCAGATGAGGAGACCATAGGGGTAGTATCTTGGGCAGCAACTTGCTCCCCCTCAACCTTTTATCCCTCCTTTGTGGATCCGGAGGGTTCAGCTAGAATATTCTTCAAAGGAGACAGGACTGCCTTTCCATCTCAATCTCTTCGTCAATCTTTCCTTCGGGGGCATTTTTCTTGGGCATGACATTCACTTCATCAGGATTGACAAGATACATATCCATGACATCATATTCTTGTTCAACTAGGGTAGGAATGACAACTACCTCATGCTCAGCTTGTTTCTTGGTAACTTCCTCGGGACGAGGGGATGGTGGAATCTATTGCAGCGGGACACTTGCATCAATAGGTCCATCAGAGGTTGCAGATTTGATATGACGATCCTTAATCTCTTTTGGTTTACTGGCTCTAGCCTGAGCTCTCTGACGTTTTTCTTCTTTCTCTCTATGTCGAGCAAGATCTGCTTGACACCTTATCTCATTGTTTCTACGATCACACAACTGAGAGACATACATTTTCATCTTGGAGTGCCAATAAATCTTGTTATTCCTCATGAATGTGAGTGATGTGGTGATATCGACAATTTCTTTGTTCACGTCCTTTCTTTTACACTCATATTTGTATTCCATTCTCATTTTCTCAAGAAGCTCCTTGTCATCGACAACTTGATTGAGTTCTCTCTTGTTTTCCTAGCTCCTCCTGTGCCTACATATAGACCCCCTCTTCTAAATTCGCGGATCCCCACTCTCAAACCCTAAAAATTGGATCTCCGCCACCGCCGGACACGTCCGGACGGAGCCAGACGCGTCCGCCGCCACCGCCTTCCCAACCGGGAGATGCCACGTGTCCCCGGCCGGCCTCCTCCGCCGCGGCCCGCGGGAGCCTGCATCCGGCCCCCCCGACCCATCCGGCCAGCGCCGCCGCCCGCACCCGCGCACCCGAGCGCCGCCGCCTCCTTCGCCGTCTCCGGCGGCCGGACGCCGCCGGCCGCCGCGGCCACCATCGCCGGTCACCGCCCCCTCTTTCCGGCGCCGCCCCGACACCGGTGGATCTCGCCGCCGCGCGCGCCACCCAACGCGGGGCCCGTCCAGCGCCGCCGCGCGCATCTCCGGCGAGGTCTCCGGCCACCTCGCCTGGAGCCCCGGCCATTTTTCCCCGCCTCTGTCGAACTCATCTCTGGCGACCTTCGATTCGGCTACAGTACCCGGTCGAACGCTATAGTGTTCTCAGATCTGAAAATCTGGACGGTTGACTTTTGTTCCTAACCCTAGTTCATGCGCTCATGTTCATCATGCTATATCTCCGCATCCGTAGCTCCGTTTTTGGCATATAGCATATCAAAATGTTCGTCTCAGAGAGTACATCATTTAATCTCATTGCATAATTTTCATTTGAGCTCATCTTGATGCCCGAAATGATGTTAGAAGAGTGCTACTTGAGATAATTGTCAGATCTGCTACTTCATTTAGATATTTGTCATTTTTACCATGATTATTGTGTGCATGATATGCCCATGAGTTCTACATATGTTTTGTTAAGGGTTTTGTCATCTTTCCAGAGGTGCAACCCATGTATTTTTGTGATGTGTGTGGTGACTAGCACAAGCTTGCAAAGTGAGGCACTCGGTAATGCTGATTTTAGGGACTTAGCATTTCCACTAAGTCCTTGAGCTGTTTATCTCATATGGCCATATGTTCATGTTGTTTCCTAGTGATCCATGCCTCTTTTGAGGATGATCAGTAAGGATGTTTTGTTAATCTTGTAGTGCTCTATCCATCCATGTCTTTGTTTGCAATTATGGAGCACCCTAGCTTGAGTCAATCGAGCTCTACTTTTGCTACTTTGTGAATCTGGGCAGATTGTCTACTTGTTAGCGATTTTGCCGAGGATGTTGTAGTTGATCCGTGCATGCTATGCTATTGTTCTTGCCATGTCTAGCTTGCATTTTGTGTATTCTTGATGGGTGTATGCTTAGTTGGTCATGACTTGCTCCGTAGTGAGTGCATCGAGCTCGTAAACATGCCTACTTGATATCTGTTTTCAGCATGCCCCAGTTTTCAATATGTCTGACAACTGATTATGCTTTTGCTATGTTCACATGCTTGCAATTGTATTTTCTAATCCCTTTTGGCTCAAGGTCACTAAGGGACTTTTGTTAAGCTCTTTGAGTAGCTCCATGCCATGTTTTACTTTGCCATGTTCAGGTCCTGTAGCATGTAGTTTTTTTGCCCCAAAGAGTGCTACATGATCTGAAATTCCAAACAAGTGTTAATTTCACTAAGTCTGAAATCTGTTTACCATATGCATTTTTGCCATGCTTGTTTGAACCTGTTAATGGAGGAATTGGCCGTAGCTCAGTGCTAGACTTTTGTTAATATTCTTGAATGCATCCCTGCCATGTATTTTGTTGCCATGTTTGGGTGCTGTAGCATGTTCATCTCATTGCATTTAGATGGCTACTTGCTGTAAATCGCAGACCGGTGTCATATTTGAATTGCTTGCCATTTCCAAACCGTAACTCCGATTCCGGCGTTCTTTATATCGTTTTCAAGCGATTTCATCTCATCTTTCCAGTGGCACACTTGGATTTCCAAGTTGAGGCCAGGCTCATGCATCCCTTGTTAAATCTTGCATATGCATCCCGCATCGCATCCCGCATCGCATCCCGCATAGCATACCATGTTTGCATCATATTGTTTGATCCTTGCATGTGGTTGATTGAGTTCCGTTTTCTTGTTTGTCTTGTTTGGGTAGAGCCGGGAGATGAGTTCGCTAACGAGGAGCCCGTTGAGTTTGCTTTCGAGGATCCATTCAACTCTGACAACTTTGCAGGCAAGATGATCATACCCTCGAAATCACTACTATCTTTGCTATGCTAGATTGCTCACTCTTTTTCTATGCCAATGCTACGATGCCTACCACTTGCTTTCAAGCCTCCCAAATTGCCATGTCAAACCTCTAACCCACCATGTCCTAGCAAACCGTTGATTCGCTATGTTACCGCTTTGCTCAGCCCCTCTTATAGCGCTACTAGTTGCACATGAAGATTGGAGACCGTTCCTTGTTGGAACATTTATTTACTTGTTGGGATATCATTATATTGCCATGTTATCTTAATGCATCTATATACCTGGTAAAGGGTGGAAGGCTCGGCCTCTCGCCTAGTGTTTTCTTCCATTCTTGTCGCCCTAGTTTCCGTCATATCGGTGTTATGTTCCCGGATTTTTGCGTTCCTTACGCGGTTGGGTTATAATGGGAACCCCTTGATAGTTCGCCTTGATTAAAGCTTTTCCAGCAATGCTCAACCTTGGTTTTACCATTTGCCACCTAGCCTCTTTTTCCCTTGGGTTTCCGGAGCCTGAGGGTCATCTTATTTAAACCCCCCCGGGCCAGTGCTCCTCTGAGTGTTGGTCCACCTGTCAGCTGCCGGTGGCCACCAGGGGCAACTCTGGGCTGGCCTACCCGTACCTAGGACAATCTGAGTGTGCCCTGAAAAAGAGATATGTGCAGCTCCTATCGGGATTTGTCGGCACATTTGGGCGGTGTTGCTGGATTAGTTTTAACCTGTCGAAGTGTCTTGAAGAACCGAGGTACCAAGTCTGATCGGAACGTCTCGGGAGGAGGTCTATTCCTTCGTTGACCGTGAGAGCTTGTCATGGGCTAAGTTGGGACTCCCCTGCAGGGCTTTGAACTTTCGAAAGTCGTGCCTGCGGTTATGGGCAGATGGGAATTTTTTAATGTCCGGTTGTAGATAACTTGAACGTTAATTTAATTAAAATGAATCAACCGTGTGAGTTACCGTGATGGCCTCTTATCGGCGGAGTCCGGGAAGTGGACACGGTGTTGGAGTAATGTTTGCGCAGTTTGTCCTCTAGTTTCTCGCTCGCGCTTTGCCTCCTCTTCCCGCTCTCTTTTGCGAACAGGATAGCCACCATATATGCTAGTCGCTTGCTGCAGCTCCACCATATTTTACCTTGCCTTACCCATAAGCTTAAATAGTCTTGATCGCGAGGGTGCGAGATTGCTGAGTCCCTGTGGCTCACAGATTACTATTACACCAGATGCAGGGCCTGATGATTCCGCTCCAGGTGATGCGCTTGAGCTCAAGTGGGAGTTCGACGAGGACTCTCAATGATACTATGTTTCCTTTCCTGATGATCGGTAGTGGTGCCCAGTTGGGGGTGATCGGGACCGTGTCGCATGTTGGGTTATCTTTTATTTTGGCACCGTAGTCGGGCCATGAGTATTTGGATGATGTAATGTTATTTATGTACTTGATTGACGTGGCGAGTGTAAGCCAACTATGTTATCTCCCCTTTTATTAATTATATTACATGGGATGTTTGTGAAGATTGCCTAACTTGCGACATATGCCTTCAATGCGATTATGCCTCTAAGTCATGCCCCGACACGTGGGAGATATAGTCGCATCGAGGGTGTTATAAGTTGGTAATCAGAGCCTTCCCCGACCTTAGGAGCCCCATTGCTTGATCGTTTTTAGCAGCCGAGTTGTGTCTAGAAAAATGTTTTGAGTCATTTAGGAATTATATATTGGAGAGTTTAGGAATTATTTTTACTTCCCAGTCTCCTCATCGCTCCGGTAAGGCATCCTGATGTAGAGTGTTGACTCTTCTCTTCTCAAATTTCACTAAAAAAAATTTAGGATCACGCGGGTATCTTGGAATCGTTCTGATGGTTTTATGATGAGAACATTGTCTTGGTGCCTCCTGTCAGGGGTTTTGTGGAAGTGTCCCGGGGAGTTGAGCTCTGAGGTGTTGTCATCATAATTTTATTGTTGCAGTTCTGGAATACCTGAGTCTAGTACACCGACATCGAAAATCTCTTTTATGCAGTTCGTTGGTGAGATAACCTCGACGCCACCCACTACTGGGGCGGGAGTTCAGGAGTATCGCCATAACTTGTATAACGGATGCTTTTCGAAGGTTGAGGTAGATGGTTTCCAAAGTTTTTCTCGGTTATGTGTTGAAGGATGGATACAGCTGGATGTAGGATTTGCTAGATTTGGGTGAGATATTATGCTTCCCCTGTATCCCCAACACCTGATTGCATAACCGGAAAGGTTCGGGAGTTTCATAGGTGGCAATTCTCGTAGCTCTAGTTCTTCTTCCACGGATATTTGGTTTGAGATTGGGATTTCTTACCAAGTATTCGTTCTTGATCCGTACCTTATTGATTTATTTCTCTACCTAAATTCTACGTGGCTTCTCAATTTATGGATATGTGACCATTTCAAGAGGAATGCATTCGTTCATTTTATTCGGATGTGAAGACTTTATGTTGCAATTTTCATTCCGTTGGATTCGGCTTCATTTTATCTGTCTATGTGCTAATGGATGTCAACCTCTTCAGGATGGTTCCTCCAACGCGCACGACTCCGAATCCTGAACCGCCACCACCTCCACCTCCTCCGGAGGCATGGCAAGCTGTGATGGCCGCAAGCAATGCAAACACACAGTTGATCATGCAAATTCTCCAAGAGCGCAATCAAGGCAACCAAGGGAACCAAGGCAACAATTAGAATCACTTTGCTACACTCAACCAGTTCCTTGCTAACGGGCCAAAGACTTTCAGCAATTGTGTTGAGGCAACTGATGGTGACGATTGGCTTGTGGATCTGTGCAAGCATTTCGAGTGCAGTAACGTCAGGCCTGAGGACTTCGTCAAGTTCGCTTCCTTCCAACTCAAAGATCAAGCTGCAGAATGGTTCCAGCAATACAAGGACTCCAGAGGTGGACGTGTGATCACTTGGGATGAATTCCGTCAAGATTTCCGAGCT
Organism: Triticum aestivum; assembly: GCF_018294505.1. Taxonomy (NCBI): domain Eukaryota; kingdom Viridiplantae; phylum Streptophyta; class Magnoliopsida; order Poales; family Poaceae; genus Triticum; species Triticum aestivum. The sequence continues at coordinate 284,693,498 of NC_057803.1, read as the reverse complement.
CACCATATCCCTCAGAGTGTGGTTGAAAGCAAGCGTGAGGAATTCCGCAACCTGAAGCAAGGCTCTTTGTCTGTCTATGACTACAACAAGTTGTTTCAGAAGCTCGCCCGCTTTGCCAAGCAGGACGTCCCTGATGAGAAGAGCATGATATACCAGTTCAGGGGTGGTCTCAGAGAAGAAATTCAGCTAGCTCTTGTTCTCTTTGAGCCCTTGAGGTACGATGAGTTCTACAACATGGCATTAAAGCAAGAGGCCGCTCAACTGAGGTGTGATGCTTCCAAGAAGCGAGTCAGAGATGCTACTCCTTCTTCCTCTACTCAAGTGGCCAAGCAGCAGAAGTATTGGCTTCCTCCTCCTCCGTTCCGTCAGCCGTATCAGCAGAAGAGCAAAGGTGGCAGTGGATCTTCCCACCCACACAACCCTGGCTTTCAGAACAAGACTTCGTCTCAAGCTCCAAGATCGAGTGCTCCGTATCACCGTCCGCTTTTAGAGGTCACGTGTAACAAGTGCCAACAGAAGGGTCACTATGCCAACAAGTGTCTCAATCAGAGGCGCCTTCCTCCTCCTCCTCCTGTGAGATCGGCAAGTACAGCTGTGGTCAAGCATAACCCCAAGCATGCCAAGGTCAATTTGATGAATGCAGCTCAGGCAGAGGACTCGTCAGATGTCATCATGGGTAACCTTCCTATTAATAATATTCCCGCAAGAGTTCTTTTTGACACTGGTGCATCGCATTGTTTCATCTCGAGACCATTTACTTCTAGGCATGAATTGGTTTCGCAAGTTTTGCCTAATCCATTAGCAGTTGTCTCTCCCAGTAAGCGCATGCATGCTAACTCCATCATTCCGGATGTTACTATCACCTTGGGTGACTACAAGTTTCTGGCTTCTCCAACGGTTCTTGGTGACTCGGATATTGATCTTATTCTCGGGATGGATTGGCTTTCTAAGCACAAGGCGCATCTTGATTGTGCTGCAAGGCAGATTCAATTGACTCATTTGTCTGAGGATGTAATTGTCTTTGCCGCTCGTGATGATACCATCCATCTATTTTCTCTCAATGAGAAGGGTGAACTCGATGCCATCTCGCAAATTCCAGTCGTTTGCGAATATCAAGACGTCTTTCCAGAAGAGCTTCCAGGAATGCCTCCGCACCGGCCAGTTGAATTCGTCATTGATCTTGAGCCCGGCACGGAACCAGTGTGCAAGCGTCCTTACAAGCTCGGACCTGAAGAGTTGAAGGAGCTGAAGAAGCAACTCGATATTCAAGAGCGTATGGGTCTTATCCGGCCTAGTTCTTCTCCGTGGGGTTGTGGTGTTCTTTTTGTGAAGAAGAAGGATGGAACGGACCGACTTTGTGTTGATTACCGTCCATTGAACAAGAAGACCATCAAGAATAAATACCCACTTCCCAACATCAACGAGCTGTTCGAACAACTCAAAGGTGCCCAAGTATTCTCCAAGCTTGATCTCCGTATGGGTTATCATCAGATTCGAATCCGTGAGCAAGATATTCCCAAGACGGCCTTCAGGACAAGCTATGGTTCATATGAATACACTGTTATATCTTTTGGCCTCGTCAACGCTCCTCCGACTTTCTCACGCATGATGAACTTCATCTTCAACGCCTACACCAATGACTTCGTTTTGGTCTATCTCGACGACATTCTGGTTTTCTCGAAGAACAAGGAAGATCATGCCAAGCACTTGCGTTTGGTACTCGATAAGCTAAGGGAACACAAGTTCTACGCCAAGTTCTCCAAGTGCGAATTTTGGCTCGATGAGGTTCTTTATCTTGGTCATATCATCTCTGCCAAGGGCATCGCGGTGAATCCTGAGAAGGTGTCTGCAATTGTGAATTGGGAACCTCCTCAGAACGTGAAGCAACTCCGTAGCTTCCTCGGTCTCGCAAGCTACTATCGAAGATTCATTGAAAACTTTTCCAAGATCGCCAAGCCTCTCTCAAATCTTCTCCAGAAGCACGTCAAGTATGTTTGGTCTCCGGAGTGTGACATTGCTTTCAACACTTTGAAAGAGAAATTGATCACTGCTCCAGTTCTGACTCTGCCTGATGAATCCAAGCCGTATGAGGTCTTTTGTGATGCCTCTTTCCAAGGTCTTGGCGCAGTGTTGATGCAAGAGAAGAAAGTTGTTTCTTATACCTCTCGCCAGTTGAAGCCTAATGAGAAGAACTACCCCACTCATGATCTCGAGTTGGCGGCAGTTGTGCATGCTCTTTTGACTTGGAGACATCTCTTATTGGGAAGAAAAGTGGACATTTTCACTGATCACAAGAGTCTCAAGTACATCTTCACTCAGCCTAATCTCAACCTCAGGCAAACTCGATGGGTCGAAATGATTCAAGAGTATAATCCCCGAGTATCGAGTATACTCCAGGCAAGGCCAATGTGATTGATGACACATTGAGCAGGAAGGCTTATTGCAACAGTCTGATTCTCAAGCCTTACCAACCCGAGCTTTGTGAAGCTTTTCGCAAACTTAATCTGCAAGTTGTTCCTCAAGGTTTCCTCGCCAACCTTCAAGTCTCTCCTACCTTGGAAGACCAGATTCGCCAAGCTCAGCTTCTTGATGCTATGGTGAAAAAGGTGAAGATTGGGATTGACAAGAGTCAACCCAAGTACAAGTGCTACCGCCTTGATGACAAGGATACTCTCTTCTTCGAGGATCGTATTGTTGTACCCAAAGGTGACCTCCGTAAAGTGATCATGAACGAGGCTCGCAATTCTCTCCTCTCCATCCACCCTGGGAGCATGAAGATGTATCAGGACCTCAAGCAGGCTTATTGGTGGACTCGAATGAAGCACGAGATTGCTCAATTCGTGAATGAATGTGATGTCTGTAGAAGAGTGAAGGCAGAACACCAAAGGCCAGCTGGTCTCCTCCAACCTCTTGCCATTCTAGAATGGAAGTTTGACCACATTGAGATGGACTTCGTGACTGGGTTTCCAAAGTCCAAGCGTGGCAATGATGCTATATTCGTTGTCATCGACAAACTCACCAAAGTGGCTCACTTTCTGCCTATCAAAGAGTCAATCACTGCAGCTCAATTGGCGGAAATCTATACCTCTCGAATTGTCTCTCTACATGGTATTCCACAAGTGATCTCTTCATACCGTGGCAGCATCTTTACCTCCAAGTTTTGGGATTCTTTTCAGAAGGCCATGGGCACCAACATCTGCTTCAGCACAGCTTTCCATCCTCAAACTAGCGGTCAAGTCGAGCGTGTCAACCAGATTCTTGAAGATATGCTCAGGGCTTGTGTGATCTCCTTCGGCATGAAGTGGGAGGATTGTCTTCCTTATGCTGAATTCTCCTACAACAACAGTTTTCAGGCAAGTTCGGGCAAGGCCCCATTTGAAATTCTGTATGGCAGGAAGTGTCGTACCCCTCTCAACTGGTCTGAAACCGGTGAACGTCAGCTTTTGGGAAATGACTTAATCACAGAGGCAGAAGAAATGTGCAAAGTCATTCGAGATAACCTCAAAGCAGCCCAATCCCGCCAGAAGAGCTATTATGACAGTAAGCACCGTGATTTGGCTTTCGAGATTGGAGGTCATGTTTACCTCCGCGTCTCTCCTATGAAAGGTACTCGTCGCTTCGGTATCAAAGGGAAGCTTGCCCCCAGATACGTGGGACCTTTCAAGATTGTCAACAAGAGAGGCGATCTCGCCTATCAACTTGAGCTTCCTTCAAACTTTGCAAATGTTCATGATGTGTTCCATGTCTCTCAGCTCCGAAAGTGCTTCAAGACTCCAGAACGCACCGTCAACTTCGAGGACATTGAGCTCCAAGAAGATCTCTCTTATCGTGAGCACCCAGTTGCTATTCTTGAAGAGACTGAACGCAAGACTCGCAACAAGTCAATCAAATTCCTCAAAGTCAAGTGGTCACACCATTCCGACCGTGAAGCTACCTGGGAACGCGAGGATCACCTCCAAATTGAGTACCCGGCGTTCTTTCAGTCCTAGATCTCGGGACGAGATCCTTTCGTAGTGGTGGAGTGTTGTAACACCCTGGATGTAACTTTCCCAATATGTACTCCAACTCTTGCCGTTTTCGGCCTAAAGTTATTTTATTTTCTCGGGTTCGGGTTTTTGTCTCTGTGTTGTTGTTGTCATGCATCTCATATCATGTCATCATGTGCATTGCATTTGCATACGTGTTCATCTCATGCATTCGAGCATTTTTCCCGTTGTCCGTTTTGCATTCCGGCGCTTCGTTCTCCTCCGGTGGTCATTTCTACCTTTCTTTTGTGTGTGGGGATTAAACATTTCCGGATTGGACCGAGACTTGACAAGCGGCCTTGGTTTACTACCGGTAGACCGCTTGTCAAGTTTCGTATCATTTGGACTTCGTTTGATACTCCAACGGTTAACCGAGGGACCGAAAAGGCCTCATGTGTGTTGCAGCCCAACACCCCTCCAAGTTGGCCCAAAACACACCAAAACCCTCTCCATCATCTAGAGCGTTCAATCACGATCGCGTGGCCGAAAACCACACCTCATTTGGACTCTCCTAGCTCCTCCTATGCCTATATATAGACCCCCTCCTCTAAATTCGCGGATCCCCTCTCTCAAACCCTAAAAATCGGATCTCCGCCGCCGCCGGACACGTCCAGACGGAGCCGGACGCGTCCGCCGCCACCGCCTGCCCAACCGGGAGACGCCACGTGTCTCCGGCCGGCCTCCTCCGCCACGGCCCGCGGGAGCCCGCATCCGGCCCCCCCGGCCCATCCGGCCAGCGCCGCCGGCCGCACCCTCGCACCCGAGCGCCGCCGCCTCCTTCACCGTCTCCGGCGGCCGGACGCCACCGACCGCCGCGGCCACCATCGCTGGTCACCGCCTCCTCTTTCCGGCGCTGCCCCGATGCCGGTGAATCTCGCCGCCACGCGCGCCACCCGCCGCGGGGCCCGTCCAGCGCCGCCGCGCGCATCTCCGGCGAGGTCTCCGGCCACCTCGCCCGGAGCCCCGGCTGTTTTTCCCCGCCGCCGTCGAACTCATCTCCGGCGACCTTCGATTCGGCTACAGTACCCGGTCGAATGCTACAGTGTTCTCAGATTTGAAAATCCGGACGGTTGACTTTTGTTCCTAACCCTAGTTCATGTGCTCATGTTCATCATGCTATATCTCCGCATCCGTAGCTCCGTTTTTGGCATATAGCATATCAAAATGTTCGTCTCAGAGAGTACATCATTTCATCTCATTGCATCATTTTCGTTTGAGCTCATCTTGATGCCCGAAATGCTGTTAGAAGAGTGCTAGTTGAGATAATTATCTGATCTACTACTTCATTTAGATATTTATCATTTTTGCCATGATTATTGTGTGCATGATATGCCCATGAGTTCTACATATGTTTTGTTAAGGGTTTTGTCATGTTTCCAGAGGTGCAACCCATGTATTTTTGCGATGTGTGTGGTGACTAGCACAAGCTTGCAAAGTGAGGCACTTGGTAATGCTGATTTCAGGGACTTAGCATTTCCACTAAGTCCTTGAGCTGTTTATCTCATATGGCCATATGTTCATGTTGTTTCCTAGTGATCTGTGCCTCTTTTGAGGATGATCAGTAAGGATGTTTTGTTAATCTTGTAGTGCTCTATCCATCCATGTCTTTGTTTGCAATTATAGAGCACTCTAGCTTGAGTCAATCAAGCTCTACTTTTGCTACTTTGTGAATCTGGGCAGATTGTCTACTTGTTAGCGATTTTGCCGAGGATGTTGTAGTTGATCCGTGCATGCTATGCTATTGTTCTTGCCATGTCTAGCTTGCATTTTGTGTATTCTTGATGGGTGTATGCTTAGTTGGTCATGACTTGCTCCGTAGTGAGTGCATCGAGCTCGTAAACATGCCTACTTGATATCTGTTTTCAGCATGCCCCAGTTTTCACTAAGTCTGAAAACTGATTATGCTTTTGCTATGTTCACATGCTTGCAATTGTATTTTCTGATCCCTTTTGGCTCAAGGTCACTAAGGGACTTTTGTTAAGCTCTTTGAGTTGATCCATGCCATGTTTTACTTTGCCATTTTCAGGTCCTGTAGCATGTAGTTTTGTTGCCCCAAAGAGTCCTACCTGATCTGAAATTCCAAACAAGTGTTAATTTCACTAAGTCTGAAATCTGTTTACCATATGCATTTGTGCCATGCTTGTTTGAACCTGTTAATGGAGGAATTGGCCGTAGCTCAGTTCTAGACTTTTGTTAATCTTCTTGAATGCATCCCTGCCATTTATTTTGTTGCCATGTTTGGGTGCTGTAGCATGTTCATCTCATTGCATTTAGATGGCTACTTGCTGTAAATCGCAGACCGGTGTCATATTTGAATTGCTTGCCATTTCCAAACCGTAACTCCGATTCCGGCGTTCTTTATATCGTTTTCAAGCGATTTCATCTCATATTTCTAGTGGCACACTTGTATTTCTAAGTTGAGGCCAGGATCATGCATCCCTTGTTAAATCTTGCATATGCATCCCGCATCGCATCCCGCATAGCATACCATGTTTGCATCATATTGTTTGATCCTTGCACGTGGTTGATTGTGTTCCTTTTGCTTGTTTGTCTTGTTTGGGTAGAGCCGGGAGACGAGTTCGCTAGCAAGGAGCCCATTGAGTTTGCTTTCGAGGATCCAGTCAACTCTGACAACTTTGCAGGCAAAATGATCATACCCTCGAAATAACTACTATCTTTGCTATGCTAGATTGCTCGCTCTTTTGCTATGCCAATGCTACGATGCCTACCACTTGCTTTCCAGCCTCCCAAATTGCCATGTCAAACCTCTAACCCACCATGTCCTAGCAAACCGTTGATTTGCTATGTTACCGCTTTGCTCAGCCCCTCTTATAGCGCTGCTAGTTGCAGATGAAGATTGGAGACCGTTCCTTGTTGGAACATTTATTTACTTGTTGGGATATCATTATATTGCCATGTTATCTTAATGCATCTATATACTTGGTAAAGGGTGGAAGGCTCGGCCTCTCGCCTAGTGTTTTGTTCCACTCTTGCCGCCCTAGTTTCCGTCATATCGGTGTTATGTTCCCGGAATTTTGCGTTCCTTACGCGGTTGGGTTATAATGGGAACCCCTTGATAGTTCGCCTTGATTAAAGCTTTTCCAGCAATGCCCAACCTTGGTTTTACCATTTTCCACCTAGCCTCTTTTTCCCTTGGGTTTCCGGAGCCCGAGGGTCATCTTATTTAAACCCCCCGGGCTAGTGCTCCTCTGAGTGTTGGTCCACCTGTCAGCTGTCGGTGGCCACCAGGGGCAACTCTAGGCTGGCCTACCCGTACCTAGGACAATCTGAGTGTGACCTGAGAAAGAGATATGTGCAGCTCCTATCGGGATTTGTCGGCACATTCGGGCGGTGTTGCTGGATTAGTTTTAACCTGTCGAAGTGTCTTGAAGAACCGAGGTACCGAGTCTGATCGGAACGTCTCGGGAGGAGGTCTATTCCTTTGTTGATCGTGAGAGCTTGTCATGGGCTAAGTTGGGATTCCCCTGCAGAGATTTGAACTTTCGAAAGTCGTGCCTGCGGTTATGGGCAGATGGGAATTTGTTAATGTCCGGTTGTAGATAACTTGAACCTTAATTTAATTAAAATGAATCAACCGTGTGAGTTACCGTGATGGCCTCATCTCGGCGGAGTCCGGGAAGTGGACACGGTGTTGGAGTAATGTTTGCATAGTTTGTCCTCTAGTTTCTCGCTCGCGCTTCGCCTCCTCTTCCCGCTCTCTTTTGCGAACAGGATAGCCACCATATATGCTAGTCGCTTGCTGCAGCTCCACCATATTTTACCTTGCCTTACCCATAAGCTTAAATAGTCTTGATCACGAGGGTGCGAGATTGCTGAGTCCCTGTGGCTCACAGATTACTATTACACCAGATGCAGGGCCTGATCATTCCGCTCCAGGTGACGCGCTTGAGCTCAAGTGGGAGTTCGACGAGGACTCTCAACGATACTATGTTTCCTTTCCTGATGATCGGTAGTGGTGCCCAGTTGGGGGTGATCAGGACCGTGTCGCATGTTGGGTTATCTTTTATTTTGGCACCGTAGTCGGGCCATGAGTGTTTGGACGATGTAATGTTATTTATGTACTTGATTGACGTGGCGAGTGTAAGCCAACTATGTTATCTCCCCTTTTATTAATTATATTACATGGGATGTTTGTGAAGATTGCCTAACTTGCGACATATGCCTTCAATGCGATTATGCCTCTAAGTCGTGCCCCGACACGTGGGAGATATAGTCGCATCGAGGGTGTTACACATAAAATGACACAATGCGAAGGTTTCCCAATTTTTTTTATTTTTTTTGCATTTTTTATGCCCATTTCAAAATGCGGTCAAAACGGCGGGAATGACCGTTCCTAGCTAGTGGTTGAATCTTGGAATTTTTTTGGTGTTTCTCTGATTAAATAGATACTTATGTACCTAGAAATGATTTTTGGAAAAAATAAATAGCAAACTACAAGGCAGCTATAGTTCAAATTTGACCCGCTTCCAACTGAATTGGCGGAAATTTGGCTTTTTCACGAGAGGTGGATCAAAACTTTTTACACCCAACCATTTGGTCAATTGTGCGTTAAATATGTCCTAGTATTTTTTTTAAAAATGATTTGGTTCAATTTTGCAACAATTATTTGGGAGGTCCTTCACAAAAAAAGCTCATTTTGGGCACTCAAAAAATGGAAAATTATTATTTGTGCAAGGAACATGAAAGCCCCCCAAACCAACATTGTTTGTCATCCCAAGATACACACATGTGCACAATATTGACTCATGTTAACAAAGTATAAAAGGGTGCCATGTTAAATGTTTATCTGGAATAAGAGTTTAAAAAAACAATAGTACATAAGCTTCATTCTGATTGGTGCAATCAGTCATGGCATGGATTGATGACATGGCAAACATATGTCCATCCATACATCATCCATCGGTCCATCGATCCATCCAACCAACCGCAGCAAACACCCTCCCCTCTCTCTCTCTCTCTCTCTCTCTCCCCACCCAACCCGCCGTCGTGCCCTCCTCTCTCTCTCAAACCGATTGTGACGCCCGGATAGTTAAGCTACAGTAATTCCCTATTAATGCTGACACGCCACCGCGATTATTGTTGTTAAACTCACGACGGTTCAATCCCGTTCGAAATCAAAAGTCAAAAACAAGTCAAATGGTAAGAGTTTTCAAACTTTAAAACTAAAATGTCCCGGTTGTACCAAATAATGCAAAGTTAATTGTGGTGGAGAAACCAATGTTTTATAAATTGATTAAAGGCCTTGACCTGGTTAAAGCAGTGCCCAAACAACATTTAAATTGTTTTATAATTTATGAAAATTCCAAATTGATTCAAATCACTCCCAAACTGTTTGAGGCAGTGAAGTATACTGCAAACTGATTTTGTAGACCAGCCACACATTTTTAAAAAATGGTTCAATGCTAAGAGAAAATATAGAACAAAAAAAGGAAAACAAAAGAGAAAAGAATAGAAAGGGATTTAAAAAAAAGGCCCCCGAGCTTCCCCGGGCCATAACCGCCAGGCCGGCCCAGTTACCACCTTTCACCCTCCCCTGTTCATCAGGGGGGATCGTGGCCACGCATCCACGGCGCCATGGCCGACCGTGGACATGCGTCGGGCATCCATGCCCCCCGTCGCCTACTAGTCCCTCGGACGCCCCTCTCTCCCTCACCAAAAACCCTAGCGCCCACTTTCCCCTTCCCCTCGCTCCCCCTCTCATTCGTGAGCTCACCCGGGCGGATCCATCGCTGCCGCTCACCATTGCCATGGCCACCAGCCAAGCCTCACCGTCCTGAGGTGTCCAGGAGGACCCTCGTCGTCATCGGCTTCGCCTGCACCCACTAGATGGACCCAAGACGCCGCAGTCGCCGATCCCCTTCGCCGGTCATCCGCCTCATCCACCGCGTCGATCCGCCGCCGCGCTACATCATCGTCTTCACCGAGACCTCCCTAAGCTCGCATTCGCACGACTACAGGGCCCCGTGAGCTTCCCCTCCTCCCCTGACCCCCTGTGCTTCCGTTCGTCTGTGAATCCCTGACACCCGAGCTCACCGCAAGCACGCAGTCGCCGAAGCACCTCTGCTGCCCCGCCACGCTCCCTGCCCCCTGGGCCGTTCTGGCCGCGCGCCCGCTGGCACCCGCCCGCGCCCGTCGCTCCTCCTCGCCGCCGCAACGCCGCCCTGCGCGCCCGTCGCTCTGCTCCCCCTCACGTGAGCTTGCGCTGTCCCAGCTCGCGCCAACCGGCTCCACCGCCCGCGGCCACGCGCCCGACGTAGCCGCCCCTGCCGCGCGCTCCCGCAGCCGCCCCCCTCCTCCGGCCGGCCGCGCTCGCCACACCGCCTACCACTGGCCGCCGCCCACGCCTAGTCCTGACCGGCCTTGCCGGCCCCGCTGCCCGCTGCTGCCGCCGGCCATGGCCACGGCCATGTCCATGTGCCCGAGCGCCCGTGTGTGTTGTGTGCGCGCGCGTGTCTGGATCAGCTGAGCCACTGTTTAGTGGGGCCACCCCTTTTAGTTAGTGCTAACTAGTTTTAGTTAGTTTAGTTAGGACCTAATTTGCCCAATGATCGTATGGCAGAAGGGTCCCACTATGGTTAAACAAAAATGATTGTTATAATAAAGCCAGAGACAATGACAAGTGGGACCTAAACACTATTCACCTTTTGACCAGTCAAATGTTTACTGGGTCAACTCTGCTAACTAGACCACTCCTGGACCCCACTGGTCATACACTCAGGCTAGTATAGAGCTAGGTGACAAATGTTTATTGTGTTTTTAATTCAAATTAATAATAAATCTAGAAAACATTAAACTTTAGAAAATAATATAAAATAAACCGTAGCTCGAATGAAAAAACTTTGTACAAGAAAGTTGCTCAGAACGACGAGACGAATCCGGGTACGTAGCCCGTTCATCCGCCACACATCCCTAGCATAACGAACAGGCAACTTTCCCCCTCCGGTTCGTCTGTCCGAAAACGCGAAACACCGGGGATAATTTCCCGGATGTTTCCCCCCTTCACCGGTACCACCTCGTACTGCGTTAGGGCACACCTAGCATCACGCTTTGTCATGTCATGAATCGTCATGCATTTGTTTGCATTATATTTATTGTTTCTTCCCCCTCTTCTCTCGCTAGACACCGAGAGCGACGCCGCTGCTACCCAGTACGACGACGGTGTTGACGACCCCTCTCTCTTGCCAGAGAAACCAGGCAAGCCCCCCCCCTTTGATCACCAGATATCGCCTATTCTTCTCTATATTGCTTGCATTAGAGTAGTGTAGCATGCTACTACTTTCTGTTATCCTATCCTGATGCATAGCCTGTCCTTGCTACTACTGTTGTTACCTTTACCTGCAATCCTAAATGCTTAGTATAGGATGCTAGTGTTCCATCAGTGGCTCTACACTCTTGTCTGTCTGCCATGCTATACTACTGGGCCGTGAACACTTCGGGAGGTGATCACGGGCATATTCTATATACTTTACACTGTTACATAACAGTGGTACTGTTCGAAGATGGGGGCTGAAGGGCAGGTGGTTCCACCCAGGTAGTGGTGGGCCTGGGTTCCCGATGGCCCCCGACTGTTACTTTGTGGCGGAGCGACAGGGCAGGTTGAGCCACCTAGGAGAGAGGTGGGCCTGGCCCTGGTCGGCGTTCGTAGATACTTAACACGCTTAACGAGATCTTGGTATTTGATCCGAGTCTGGCTACTGGCCTATACGCACTAACCATCTACGCGGGGAAAGTTATGGGCACTCGATGTCGTGGTATCAGCCTAAGCCTTCGTGACGTCAGCGACTGAGCGGCGCGCGCCGAGTTGGACTGGAACGCCTACTCTTGTATAAGGGAGGCTAGGTCTGCTCACCGGCCGCGTACGCAACGTGCAGGTGTGCAATGGGTGATGGGCCCAGACCCCTGCGCCATAGGATTTAGACCGGCGTGCTGACCTCTCTGTTGTGCCTAGGTAGGGCTGCAACATGTTGATCTTCTGAGGCCGGGCATGACCCAGGAAAGTGTGTCTGGCCAAATGGGATCGAGCTTGTTGGGTTATGTGGTGCACCCCTGCAGGGAAGTTAATCAATTCGAATAGCCGTGATCTTCGGTAATAGGACGACTTGGAGTTGTACCTTGACCTTATGACAACTAGAACCAGATACTTAATAAAACACCCCCTTCCAAGTGCCAGATACAACCCGGTGGTCGCTCTCTAACAGGGTGACAAGGAGAGGATCGCCGGGTAGGATTATGTTATGCGATGATACTGGATGAACTTACCCATCTACTCTCTTCTTCTGCTGCAAGATGGAGGTTACCAGAAGCATAGTCTTCGATAGGACTAGCTATCCCCCTTTTATTCCGGCTTTCTGCAGTTCAGTCCATATATGATAACCTTTTTCCATTTGATACCAATGCATACATATGTAGTGTAGCTCCTTGCTTGTGAGTACTTTGGATGAGTACTCACGGTTGCTTTACTCCCCCTTTCTCCCCCTTCCTATACCCGATTGCTGCAACCAGACGACAGAGCCCAGGAGCCAGACGCGACTGTCGATGACGACTACTACTACTCGGGAGGTGCCTACTACTACATGCAACCTGCTGACAACGACCAGGAGTAGTTTAGGAGGATCCCAGGCAGGAGGCATGCGCCTCTTTCGATCTGTATCCCAGTTTGTGCTAGCCTTCTTAAGGCAAACTTGTTTAACTTATGTCTGTACTCAGATATTGTTGCTTTCGCTGTCTCGTCTATGATTGAGCTCTTATATTTGAGCCCTCGAGGCCCCTGGCTTGTAATATGATGCTTGTATGACTTATTTTATTTGTAGAGTTGTGTTGTGATATCTTCCCGTGAGTCCCTGATCTTGATCGTACACATTTGCGTGTATGATTAGTGTACGATTGAATCGGGGCCGTCACACCGAACCCTAGCGCTCCACCCCTCACTGCCTGCCGCCGCCTCCGTCGACCTCAGGCGGGAATCGACGACCAGCGAGATCTAGCGCGTGCGGCGAGATCCATCTCTCTGTCACACGAGAGGGAAAATCCCCACGACTCCTCCTCCTCCTCCTCCTCGTCTCTAGATCGATCCCCTCCAACCCACATCTTCCCCCTCTCTGGATCGATCCCCTCCAACCCAGCCACCGCAGACCTCCCCCAACCCCGGCCTCCTCCACCGTCGGTGATCCCTTCTCTTCCTCCCCCAACCCAGCCACCTCCAGCAGCAGATCCATGCAGGAAGATCTGAGCTCCCCTGCCTCCGTTGCTCCCTTTCCCCCGACCAGATCTTCCTCTTGCGTTCTGGCACCTCGCCGGCGTGGCTCCGGTGACTCAGGTGAGTCCCTCCATTTGTCCTAGTCGCATATCTCCCTCCATCTCTTCCTCACCTCATCTTGTCTCCCTTGCAGATCCAACACGCCGTCGTTGCTCGAGCACCGGGACGCCATCGATGGGAAGTCTTCCTCCTCACCTCATCTTGTCTCCCTCACATGAACGATGCAGCTTCACCGCTACCCTGACGCCATCAAGGTTAGACCTCCAATCCTCTCCTCTCCTTTTCATTTTCTTCTTCCCCCTTACCTTCCATTCCCCTCCCCGATGTGCAGGAGCAGCTACACGCCTGCAAGGCTGCAACATCACCAACTCGACTTGGATGTAGGGAGAGGAGATGCCCAACCATGGGCAAGCTCTACGTCGGCATCTGCCTTTGTAGCTTGGCCTAGGGTTAGCTGAATGCTCAAGACATGGGTAGTTCTGGGAGATGGTGATTAGGGACTATTTTACAACACATCATCCTCTGTTTTTACACATAGTTGTAGAAGAAAATACTTTTACTTATTGCAAGTCGTGACTGTCATGCGTATGTTATGAATTCAGAAACTATAACATGTTTTTTTGCCATGGTGAAGGAGTAAATTGAACAATTAAGTTGCTAGTTCAGTATGTGAGTTGCATCATACTATACATGAATGCTATCTGAATATCAGTTCTGTATGTTACTTGGTGCATAACTTTTACTTATTTGCAAGTCGTAGCTGCCATGCACCCGTTATGAATTCAGAAACTATAACATCAATTCGTCAGCAGCTTTTTCTTAGTGGAGTTGCTAATTTGGCACTGGAAAGTTTGCTTTGCACATATCCCATTGTACATAATTAATACTGGATTAGTTACTTGCTTTTGTACACATGCCAATGGGATGTTCTCTAGTTTCTCTAAATCCAGTGATTCGAAACTTCAGTGTAGTCATTTTACAATGCACCATGGTTTCTTGTTTCTGTTGTGAAAGTAATGTCAATGGTGTTGCACGGTTCTGAATAAAAATGCAAATGGATTGTGAATGTCAATGAACTTACAATATCAGTCTCTTAGAGTTGTTTTTGCAACTTAATATTGTTGTAAAATCCTTTCCTTGAGCTGCGGTTGATGTGGTGGTCTGCTGTTGTGGATGATACATGCAGGGGCTGCTGGAGAACACGGAGAAGGACAGGTCCGGAGGCTGATAGGCTCAAGCCTCCCGCGGAGCCATGATTTTCCCATATGATGGATCTTCCCTGTGCATGCCGGCATCCAGGTCGGCAACGCGTGTTGGGAACTTTACTTCCTCGAGCACGGCATCCAGGTTCGTCATACCCCATCTCCCGCCTCTCGCCCCCTCTCATGTCGACTCGTATGCTGTTGCTCGGATGTGTTGATTGGTTGGAGAGGGTTTCCTGTCGTGGATCTTTTCTGGTTTGGAATATTTAGGTTGTAATTGATGTGTGATTTGAGCTACGATGGGATTACTGGATTACCTTTCCGTGTAGGTCTAGTTGTTTTCAAGCGAGGATGCGCCAATTAGTGTTCGATCCGCCCCTTCTGAATTGGTCAGGAACATGAACTGTGACAAGACCATCCGGTGATTCGCTGCTTGCACACAACAACTAGTGAATCGGTCACCGTGGGGGCGGGGACATGAGATTCAGAGAAGAGATGCTGCTGCCTGCCTATACTAGTTCATATGTATCCAGCCGCCTAGATCTACCATACTCACCTCGTTTCACTGTGCTACTAGTAGTTCCTAGGCCATTAGCTCCTGCTTGCTTTTTTTTGCTGCACAATGCTCATTTTGCTGCTAGTGTCCATTTAGCAGGGTTTTTTACTATGTTTTGGCCTAGTTTTGTTCACGTGTATAATAAGCATCCTGAATGCTCATTTAGCAGTGTATTAATAACACTACTAGTTTTGTTCACGTGTATTCAGATTAATACACTGTGTTATTAAACTGCACAATGCTCATCATGTTGGCTACTTGTCGATGTTCTCCGCATAACTATAGGCTGCCATGTCTTTTCCACTTTCCTTTTTGCTTTCTGTAATGCTAACTTGACGGTAACCCTAAAGTTTGTTGGCTGTTGCAACCCAGCAGCGGTGCTTCCATTTTAATGCATGTACTAGTGTGCTAAAACTTGCAAAAGACACAAATCTTGAGCTTTCTTTATCGGCTTGTTGCTACTGCTCCTTGTGTACAATGATTGATGTTGCTCTAGTTAGTGTTGTAGAGGAAGAAAGAGGATGTATTTATATTACTTGCTTCTGCTGCTTATATATGACATGTATGTATGTTTACTTCATTTCTTCCTTGTCTCTCTGATCCCCTCCTAATGAATTTGTTTGTTTGATTTGGATTAGCAGGCTCATCCCTGGACCAGATGTTCAAGTACAGCCCCATCCACCGCATCGACCTGGAGTCAGGTATGTACTTGTCTTGTTGAACAAATCTGACAGATGCTTCATGGCCTAATGCTTGATGCTAAGCGTCAATACATGGATCTTTAGCGGTCCAGATGAAGAGCATGATTTGATTTGTTTGGGTTTGAATTGATCGTGTGCGTGTGTGTGTGTGTGTGTCTACAGGGGAGCATGCTTAAGTTACTACTGTACTGTTCTTTTATGTCCTGCTACAGTTTGACACTATTAATTAGGCTTGCTGGACATGTCATGGTACAAGCCTTTGTCTTTTTTAGCATCAACAAATGTTTATCTACTATAAAGTACTATTAATTAGGATACAACAGTAACTATAACAGCAGTAATTGTTTGGATAAATGACTCCAAACAGAGTTGCATAATTACCAATGATACATTTTTTTTCTAATTTTTGCATGAGAGCAAACTGGTGTAGCTAGCTGGACTATGAAGCCATGAATCAGGAAGTAGCATATTCAGATTTACTAATAGAAAAAATGTATTAAAAACTTTAAATTTGTCTGTTAGAGATAGTAGTATCGATTGTAACTGTCAAACAAGCATCAGTTCTTCCTGGAATGTTTGTCTATCAGCTAGTATGATTGTACCTTTTAAACAAGCATAATTAACATCTTTCTTAGGGTGCTAGAGTCACATACTCTTGGGTTCCATGTTAAAACAAACTAATGGCTATATATCTTAGTAATATTAAACAAAGCTATATGGCCGTTGATGATATATCTTAGTAATTTTAGTTTTGCCTTCCTGTGATGATGCAGGTGCCCAGTTTGTGCTCGTTATCGAAGGAGCTCCATGTTGATGAAGATTGAAGACACTTGTAGAGCTATAGGGTTAACACCAGGGCACTGTATCACATGTAGAGCTTGTATATGTTAGAGCTTATTATGTGTAGAGCTTGTAAAGTATATGTTATTTGTACAATAGGAGCTCTGTACTGAATCTGGCTGATAATATTTGGATTATTATGTGTGTGTTTTGTTTGTGCCAATTTAAATACTGGTTATTTATTTACTGTTAAATTGAAATATGAAGAATATGAACTTGCTAGCTAGGACCCACGTACCTGAACCTGACATCTGGGACCCATTTGACTAGTGGACCTTTTTTATATTACAAAAAACTAAACTTTCTAGCGGAAAAGGCCACGGCCCAAAAATGAGAAGGCTTAATTGTTGGGCTTGGCCCATCTACCTAGCCAAAATTAATATGAGAAAAAAACACTAATAGGCTGAATTAATGGGCTAGGCCCATGTAGAATACCGAATTGGACCGGGCAGAATCTTGTGCCACATCAGCTTGCCACGCTGGATGCCTACGTGGCCTGGGGAGGTTGCTAGTGACCAAAACAAAACAATAGGCATATTTTGGTCGTAAACGTCTACGACCTTCTCACAGAGAAGGTTGTTAATTTCAGTTTACGACCGCCAGCTTTTGACCTTCTATTTTTGGTCACAAAAATGTCGCAAATTAAAAACAATGACCTTTCAGTGACCAATAGTCAAGGTCACAAGTTGACATATTTCTTGTAGTGTTTAAGAGCATAGAGAGGAAATTTGATATTATTGCAATTCCTACAAGCATATATTCCTCCCTCATAATAATTTTCAGTAACATCATGAATGAATTCAACAATATAACTATCACATAAAGCATTCTTTTCATGATCTACAAGCATATAATTTTTATTACTCTCCACATAAGCAAAATTCTTCTCATTCGGAATAGTGGGAGTATCATAAGAAACTCGAATACTATAAATTGTTTCCATATTAAAAGAGTAATGTTCAGAAAAAGGGGAATCATAATCATGACAAGTTTTATAAATATAATCATCACTACTTTTATAGCATAAGTATCATCACAATAATCATCGTAAGTAGGAGGCATGCTATCATCATTATAAATCTGCATATCAAAACTTGGGAGACTAAAAATATCATCTTCATTAAACATAGCCTCCCCAAGCTTGCGACTGACATTAATTGCAGCAAATATATTCTCAAAAACATCATCTTCATCAAACATAGCATCCCCAAGTTTGGGCCCTTTAATATCATAAGCATAATCACTCTCATCATTAATAGTACAGATAGCACCAATAGTATAGCAATTATCATATTCTTCCAAGCAAGTGCCAAAAGATTTTCAAGATCATAAGAAGTATCATTATCTTCCACAATTATATTTTCATTAGGCACAATAATAATAGGAGCAACATTATTTGGGGGAGATATATTTTTACCTCTCTTTCTTTTTCTTTTCTTCTTCTTCACCACATCATGTGTGGGCTCAATCCTCTTTTTGGAGCTCCTTATTAATGAGATTGGTTGAATAGGAGGCTCCTCCTTGTTACCTGATTCATCATAAGAAATAATAGGAGGATATTGGGAAGTCTCTTCCCTTTCATTAGTATTCTCTTCATCTTCTATTTGTTTTCTTTTCTTTATGTAGTTGGCAATATAAGGATTTTCAATACAATTCACCGCAAAATACATATAAATTTCCTCTAGATCAAATCCAAGAAGTTTATAACAGGCACATTCTGGAAGATAATTAGTTATATGTTTCATTTGTTCATAACCCATAAGCAAACTAAGTTCATTATGATGTGCAAGGGAAATCAAGTCGTCACAATTTTTGGACATGATACGATCATGAAACAATTTGCATTGGGTATTGAAATGATCATGTTCATTGCAAAGCTCACAAGTATGGCCAAAATAATTTAAATTTTTAGCACAATCATCAAGACTATCTTGCAACAATTTAGTTTCTAAATACTTATGCCTCTTGCAATATATATCTTCCCTATTTGGTGTATACTTGCAAACCCAATGCACTCCACAAAAATTGACATGTTTATAGGAGACATTTTCATCATAACTAGTGCAATCATCATTAGTATCATGGATATTCAAAGAATTCGTACTAACAACATTGCAATCATGCTCATCATTCAAATATTTAGTGCCAAACATTTTATAGATTTCTTCTTCTAGCACTTGAGCACAATTATCCTTTCCATCACACTCACGAAAGATATTAAAAAGGTGAAGCGTATGATACGAACTTAATTCCATTTTTTATAGTTTTCTTTTATAAACTAAACTAGTGATAAAACAAGAAACTAAAATACTCGATTGCAAGATCTAAAGATATACCTTCAAGGGCTAATCTCTGATGACCCACAAGTATAGGGGATCTACCGTAGTCCTTTCGATAAGTAAGAGTGTCGAACCCAATGAGGAGCAGAAGGAAATGATAAACGGTTTTCAGCAAGGTATTCTCTGCAAGTACTGAAATAAGTGGTAACAGATAGTTTTGTAATGAGATAATTTGTAACGAGCAACAAGTAACAAAAGTAAATAAAGTGCAGCAAGGTGGCCCAATCCTTTTTGTAGCAAAGGACAAGCCTGGACAAACTCTTATATAAGGAAAAGCGCTCCCGAGGACACATGGGAATATCGTCAAGCTAGTTTTCATCATGTTCATATGATTCGCGTTCGGTACTTTGATAATTTGATATGTGGGTGGACCGGTGCTTGGGTGCTGCTCTTACTTGAACAAGCATCCCACTTATGATTAACATCTATTGCAAGCATCCGCAACTACAACAAAAGTATTAAGGTAAACCTAACCATAGCATGAAACATATGGATCCAAATCAGCCCCTTACGAAGCAACGCATCAACTAGGGTTTAAGCTTCTGTCACTCTAGCAACCCATCATCTACTTATTACTTCCCGATGCCTTCCTCTAGGCCCAAATAATGGTGAAGTGTTATGTAGTCGGCGTTCACATAACACCACTAGAGGCTAGACAACATACATCTCATCAAAATATCGAATGAATACCAAATTCACATGACTACTAATAGCAAGACTTCTCCCTTGTCCTCAGGAACAAACGTAACTACTCACAAAGCATAAACATGTTCATAATCATAGGGTTACTAATATGCATAAAGGATCTGAACATATGATCTTCCACCAATTAAACCAACTGGCATCAACTACAAGGAGTAATTAACACTACTAGCAACCTACTAGCACCAATCCCGGACTTGAAGACAAGAATCGGATACATGAGATGACCTAGGGTTTTGAGATGAGATGGTGCTGATGAAGATGTTGATGGAGATTGCCCTCTCCCGATGAGAGGAGCGTTGTTGATGACGATGGCGATGATTTCCCCCTCTGGGAGGGAAGTTTCCCTGGCAGAACAGCTCTATGGGAGCTTTAGATTGGATCCGCCAAGGTTCTGCCTCGTGGCGGCGGAGTTTCGTCCCGAAAGGTTGCTTCTTACTTTTTTCTCGATGAAAGACTTCATATAGGAGAAGATGGTCATCAGAGAGCCACCAGGGGGCCCACGAGGTAGGGGGCGCGCCCTAGGGGGGGCGCCCCCCACCCTTGTGAGAAGGGTGTGGGCCCCCTGGTCTTCATCTTTGGCGAGGATTTTTCATTATTTATTATAAGGTGTTCCATGAAGTTTCAGGACTTTTGGAGTTGTGCAGAATAGGTCTCTAATATTTGCTCCTTTTCCAGTCCAGAATTCCAGCTGCCGACATTCTCCCTCCTTATGTAAACCTTGTAAAATAAGAGAGAATAGCCATAAGTATTGTGACATAATGTGAAATAACAGCCCATAATGCAATAAATATCGATATAAAAGCATGATGCAAAATGGACGTATCAACTCGCCCAAGCTTAGACCTCGCTTGTCCTCAAGCGAAAAGCCGAAATTGAAAAATATGTCCACATGTTTAGAGATGAAGGTGCCGATAAAAATAAAATACGGACATGAGGGCATCATGATCATTCTTATAACAGCAACTTATATAATTTTTGTCATATGATCTCTAATGCTAGAGTAATAATTCAATCACAATATCAGGTATGAATCGTAAACTTCATTGAAAACTAACAAACTACAATCTCGGTCATTGAAGCAATTGCAATTTATCATAACATAGGAAAGAGTCAATGTATAAGAGCTTTTTAGCAAGTCCACATACTCAACTATCATATAATCTTTCACAATTGCTGACACTCACGCAATACTTATGGGTGTGGAGTTTTAATCGGACACAGAGAAAGATAGGGGCTTATAGTCTTGCCTCCCAACGTTTTGCCTCAAGGGTAATGTCAACAGTAATAGTTCATGAAAACTCACATCCAATTAGCCATATATACCAGGATCTTTCCAACATACTGTGCTTGCCAAAGGATAAAGTGTAAAAAAGGAAGGGTGAAAATCACCATGACTCTTGCATAAGGTAGAAGATAATGATAAAAGATAGGCCCTTCGTAGAGGGAAGCAGAGGTTGCCATGCGCTTTTATGGTTAGATGCACAAAATCTTAATGCGAAAGAACGTCGCTTTATATTGCCCCTTGTGATATGAACCTTTATTATGCAGTCCGTCGCTTTTATTACTTCCACATCACAAGATCGTATAAAGCTTGTTTCTTCCACACCAATCAATCATACATATTTAGAGAGCAATTTTTATTGCTTTGCACCGATGACAACTTACTTGAAGGATCTTATTCAATCCATATGTAGATATGGTGGACTCTCATGGCAAAACTGGTTTAAGGGTATTTGGAAGCACAAGTAGTATCTCTACTTGGTGCAATGAATTTGGCTAGCATGAGGGGGAAAGGCAAGCTCATCATGTTGGAAGATCCAAGACAATATAATTTATCTCAGATGTAAGAAAACATAACCCATTATGTTGTCTTCCTTGTCCAATGTCAACTCTTTAGCATGTCATATTTTAATGAGTGCTCACAATCATAAAAGATGTCCAAGATAGTATATCTATATGTGAAGACCTCTCTTTCTTTATTACTTCCTATTAATTGCAACGATGACCAAAACTATGCTTGTTAACTCTCAACAACTTTTCTTCATCATACTTTTTCTATGTGAGCTTATTACTCTCCATGAGATCCATATGATCTCGTTGTTTCTTTTTATTTCTTTCTCTTTTCTTTTATTCACTTAGGATCATAGCAAAACAATCAAGCCCTTGACTCAACACTAATCTTTATTATATAGCTCACAGACTCGATTACATATAAGGATAATAAAGCAAAACTCACAACTAGATCATGCCACAAACTTTATTCTACTAGATCAAAATACTACTAATAAGATCGAACTAAGGAAAACGGTAAAGATAAAAGTGATGGTGATATGATACAGGGGCACTCCCCCAAGCTTGGCAGTTGCCAAGTGGAGTGCCCATACCCAGGTGATTATGTCTCTCTTTTCAGGGATGGTGATGTGATGTTTTTGGCGATGATGCCCTTCAAAATACGATTCTCCTCCTCAAGCTTGTTGACGTGCTGCTTGAGATCCATTATTTCCTTTCGGAGTTTTCCTGTAACAGCCAAAGCTCCCTGCACCCAAGGGTGTTGCATAGCCGCGGGAGAACCAGTGACACTCTTTTTCATATTCTCATAAGAAAGAAATCTAACATTGGAAGGGATAACCGAGTTTGGAATAGTTGAGCTCTGCAGTTCTCCCAATGTGAATCCAGCTTGGAAGCGAGAGGTCACTTCTTGATCCTCCACGGCATCTACCCTCATTAGGTCAGCCTCCATCTCTTCCTCCGTTGCTGGCCCAAAGTGGTCAGGGTCGCTGTTTGCCCTTGGTTCCGGTGCAGGAATAGATACTCGGCTCTCCCTGACTGACTCTTGAAAAGACATCTTGCTCTAATCTGCAGCAGCAACACCTCAAAACAAAAACAGAGGATTTTTGCGTGATATGGGAGTCAAAAACCCCAGGAGATTATATAATGAATTTTTACCGACTGAAATACGTATTGTGCAAGAAAATGGAGTCCGGAAGGCACATGAGGTGCTCACGAGGTAGGGGGCGTGCCCAGGAGGGTAGGGCGTGCCCTCCACCCTCGTGAGGCTCTCGTGTCCTTCCCGGACTGCTACTTAATTTTCTATTTTTCTAAATATTCCAAAACGGAGAAATATTGCCTTAAAAATTGTTTTGGAGTCGGTTTACTTACTGTACCACATACCTATTCCTTTTCGGAGTCTAAAACGTTCTAGAAAGTGTCCCTTATGTATTCCTCCGGGGTTATGGTTTCAATAATATTGGTTTCAACATTTATGGGATTACCTGAGATGTAATGTTTGATTCTTTGACCGTTTACCACCTTCAGATTTGTGCCTTCGAAGGTGTTGATTTTTATGGCACCGGAACGATAGACCTCCTCAATAACATAGGGGCCTTCCCATTTAGAGAGAAGTTTCCCTGCAAAAAATCTTAAACGAGAGTTGTATAGCAATACATAATCACCTACATTAAACTCACACTTTTGTATCCTTTTGTCATGCCATCTTTTAACCTTCTCTTTAAACAACTTGGCATTTTCATAAGCTTGGGTTCTCCATTCATCAAGTGAGCTAATATCAAATAACCTCTTTTCACCGGCAAGTTTGAAATCATAGTTGAGCTCTTTAATAGCCCAATATGCCTTATGTTCTAGTTCGAGAGGTAGGTGACATGCTTTTCCATATACCATTTTATAAGGAGACATACCCATAGGATTTTTATATGCATTTCTATAGGCCCATAATGCATCATCAAGTTTCATGGACCAATTCTTTCTAGACCTATTGAATGTCTTTTGCAAAATTAAGTTGAGTTCTCTATTACTCAATTCTACTTGACCACTAAACTGTGGGTGATACGGAGATGCAATTCTATGATTGACGTCATATTTAGCAAGCATTTTACGGAAATCACCATGAATAAAATGTGAACCACCATCAGTCATTAAATATCTAGGGACTCCAAACCTCAGAAACATAACTTCTTTAAGCATTTTAATAGAAGTGTTATGATCAACACTACTAGTTGGAATAGCTTCTACCCACTTAGTAATGTAATCAACAGCAACTAAAATATGTGTATATCCATTAGAGGCAGGAAAAGGTCCCATATAATCAAAGCCCCAAACATCAAACGGTTCAATAACAAGTGAATAATTCATAGGCATTTCTTGACGTCTACTAATATTACCAATTATTTGACATTCATCACAAGATAGTACAAACTTATGGGCATCCTTGAAGAGAGTAGGCCAATAATAACCGGATTGCAATACCTTATGTGCAGTTCTATCTCCTGCGTGGTGTCCTCCCTAAGTTTCGGAGTGGCACTTGCGTAGGATCTGTTCCTGTTCATGCTCAGGTACACAACGTCTAAAAATACCATCTACTCCTTCTTTATAAAGATGTGGGTCATCCCAAAAGTAATGTCTCAAATCATAGAAGTACTTTTTCTTTTGTTGGTATGTGAAGCTAGGTGGCATAAATTTAGCAACTATGTAATTAGCATAATGTAACGCCCCGGACACACCCGCCGGTGGTCGTTACTCCTGGCGGGATCTAGACTGGCCCCATAGATCAATACTAGTCTTTTCTGCGCACTTTGTCCTCACTCATGCGCACCCGGGAGCAACTTCCCAGTTGGTCACCCATCCTGACACTACTCCAAGCTGAGCACGCTTAACTTTGGAGTTCTGTTCGAATGAGCTCCCGGAAAAGAAGGAATTCCTTATTGATATGAGTAGTCTATCATCCCTAATAAGCCAGACCATCACATACACCCCCACTCAGAGGAACCGACGTCCTCGTCGGGCCACAGGAACGTTCCCTCTTGGCACATACATTTGTGCTTCCAGTCCAGTACATGTGCCATGCCGTGTGCCACAACGGGTCACAAACGTCATGAACAACATGACCATGCACCTGTCCGCAACCATCCATGTAACCGCGAGGGTCGGCTCTGATACCAACTTGTAACGCCCCGGACACACCCGCCGGTGGTCGTTACTCCTGGCGGGATCTAGACTGGCCCCACAGATCAATACTAGTCTTTTCTGCGCACTTTGTCCTCACTCATGCGCACTTGGGAGAAACTTGCCGGTCGGTCACCCATCCTGACACTACTCCAAGATGAGCATGCTTAACTTTGGAGTTCTGTTCGAATGAGCTCCCGGAAAAGAAGGAATTCCTTATTGATATGAGTAGTCTATCATCCCTAATAAGCCAGACCATCACACATAATCAGCATACCAAGGGGTACTACAAGAAGTACTTATGACATTTAATTGTTCATCAGGAAAGCTATCATCAATAGGTAGTGGGTCATCAAGAACATTCTCTAACCTAGATAAGTTGTCTACAACGGGGTTCTCAGCTCCTTTTCTATCAACAATATGCAAATCAAATTCTTGTAGCAAGAGAACCCATCTAATAAGTCTAGGTTTAGCATCTTTCTTTTCCATCAGATATTTAATAGCAGCATGATCAGTGTGGATAGTTACTTTAGAATCAACAATATAAGGTATGAACTTATCACAAGCAAATACAACTGCTAAAAGTTCCTTTTCAGTAGTAGCATAATTTCTTTGAGCATTTTCTAGAGTCTTACTAGCATAATGGATAACATTTAATTTATTATCAACTCTTTGCCCTAGAACATCACCTACAGCATAATCACTAGCATCACACATAATTTCAAAGGGTAAATTCCAATCAGGTGGTTGAACAATAGGTGCAGAGACTAATGCTTTCTTAAGTATTTCAAATGCTTCTACACAATCAACATCAAAGACAAATGGTATATCTTTTTGTAATAAATTAGTCAGAGGCCGAGAAATTTTCGAGAAGTCCTTGATGAACCTCCTATAAAATCCGGCGTGACCAAGGAAACTTCTTATACCTTTGATGTCCTTAGGACATGGCATCTTTTCAATAGCATCAACCTTGGCTTTATCAACTTCAATACCTCTTTCAGAAACTTTATGCCCCAAGACAATACCTTCATTAACCATAAAGTGGCACTTTTCCCAATTCAAGACAATATTAGTTTCTTCACATCTCTGCAAAACTCGATCAAGATTGCTCAAGCAATCATAAAAAGAAGATCCATAGACAGAAAAGTCGTCCATGAAAACCTCACAAATCTTTTCACAAAAGTCAGAGAATATAGCCATCATGCATCTTTGAAAGGTAGGAGGTGCATTACATAAACCAAAAGGCATACGTCTATAAGCAAAAGTACCGAAAGGGCATGTAAAAGTAGTCTTTGATTGATCTTTAGCCGACACAGGTATTTGAGAGAAACCAGAATAACCATCTAGAAAGGAGTAATGTGTATGTTTGCATAATCTTTCTAGCATTTGATCGATAAAATGTAAGGGGTAATGATCTTTCTTAGTAGCCTTATTTAATTTGCGGAAATCAGTTACCATCCTATAACTGGTAATAATTCTTTGTGGAATCAATTCATCTTTGTCATTAGGAACAACAATAATGCCTCCCTTCTTAGGGACACAATGAACAGGACTTACCCACTGAGTATCAGCAATGGTATAAATTATACCTGCCTCTAGAAGCTTTAGTATTTCTTTTCTTACCACTTCTTTCATTTTAGGATTCAGACGTCGTTGAGGATCACGAACTGGTTTGGCATCTGCTTCCAAATTTATTTTATGTTGACATAGGGTGGGACTAATGCCCTTAAGATCATCAAGAGTATATCCAATAGCAGCACGGTGCTTCTTCAGAGTTTTCAATAATCTTTATTCTTCATGCTCTGAAAGGTTAGCACTAATAATAAAAGGATATATCTTCTTTTCATCAAGATAAGCATATATAAGATTATCAGGCAACGGTTTAAGCTCAAACACGGGATCACCCTTAGGTGGAGGAGGATCCCCTAGGATTTCAATAGGCAAATTGTGTTTTAGCATAGGTTCTTGTTTAAAGAATACTTCATCTATTTCCTTTCTTTCATTCATAAACATATCATTCTCATGGTCTAGCAAATATTGTTCTAAAGGATCATTAGGAGGTACGGCAATAGAAGCAAGACCAGTAATTTCATCCTTACTAGGCAATTCTTCTTCACGGTGTTGTTTACTAAATTTAGAGAAATTAAACTCATGAGTCATATCATCCAAGCCAATAGTAACAACATTCCTTTCGCAGTCTATCCTAGCATTAACTGTATTCAAGAACGGACTACCAAATATAATGGGACAAAAGGTATCTTGTGGAGAACTAAGAACAAGAAAATCAGCAGGATATTTAGTTTTCCCGCACAAGACTTCAACATCTCTAACAATTCCCATTGCTGAAATAGTATCTCTATTAGCAAGTTTAATTGTGACATCAATATCTTCTAACTCAGCAGGTGCAATTTCATGCTTGATTTCTTTATACAAGTCATAAGGTATAACACTAGCACTAGCACCCATATCACATAAGCCATGATAACAATGATCTCCTATTTTAACAAAAATAACAGGCATGCCTACCACAGGTCTATGTTTAACTTTAGCACAAGGTTTAGCAATTCTAGCAGTTTCATCGCATAACTGAATGTCATGCCCATCAATATTATCAGACAAGAGCTCTTTAACAATAGCAATATTACGTTCAACTTTAACTTGCTCAGGAGGTGTATATGTTTTAATATTGCTTTTACGAACTACAGTTGAAGCTTTAGCATGATCCTTTATCCTAATAGGGAAAGGTGGTTTCTCAACATAAGAAGTAGGAACAATAGGATCATTATAAGTGATAGTCGTTTCTTTAACTTTAATAGGTGCAGCTACTTTTACTTCTATGGGAGGATGATATTTAAACCACTTCTCCTTAGGGAGATCAACATAAGTAGCAAAAGATTCATAGAAATAAGCTACTATCAAAGAATCAAATCCATATTTAGTGCTAAACTTACAGAAAACATCGGTATCCATGGAAGATTTAACACAATCAAACTTAGGTGTCATACCTGACTCCTTACCATTGTCGAGGTCCCAATCTTCAGAGTTGCGTCTAATTCTATCCAATAAATCCCATTTGAATTCAATAGTCTTCATCACAAAAGAGCCAGCACAAGAAGTATCAAGCATGGTGGAATTGTTATCAGAAAGCCAAGCATAAATTTTTTGAAGAATTGTTTCTCTTGGAAGCTCATGATTGGGGCATGAATATAACATTGATTTAAGCGTCCCCCAAGCTTGAGCGATGCTTTCCCCTTCGTGAGGCCAAAAATTATATATATATAATTGCGATCACGATGAACAAGATGCATAGGGTAATACTTTTGATGAAATTCCAATTTCAATCTTCTATAGTTCCATGATCCCATATAATCACATAGCCTATACCATGTCAATGCGTCTCCCTTCAAAGATAAAGGGAAGACCTTCTTCTTAGCAACAACATCGGAAATACCTGCAAGCTTAAATAATCCACAAACTTCATCCACATATATTAGGTGTTCATCAGGATGCTTTGTTCCATCTCCTGTAAAAGGATTAGCTAGCAGTTTTTCTATTATACTCGAAGGATAATCATAAGGAATTTCATTTTCAATAGGTTCAGTAGGTTGAGGAGCAACTCGTTGCTCTACTGGTCGGGGTGAAGATGCCTCGAACAATCTCCTCAGAGAATTACTTTCCATAGTAACAAGTGAAAGTAAATTTCAGCACACTATATAAATTTTTCCTTACCAAATTCCACCTACCAAAGGCGCTTCACTCCCTAGCAACCGCGCCAGAAAAGAGTCTTGATGATCCACAAGTATAGGGGATCTATTGTAGTCCTTTCGATAAGTAAGAGTGTCGAACCCAACAAGGAGCAGAAGGAAATGATAAACGGTTTTCAGCAATGTATTCTCTACAAGTACTGAAATAAGTGGTAACAGATAGTTCTGTAATGAGATAATTTGTAACGAGCAACAATTAACAAAAGTAAATAAAGTGCAGGAAGGTGGCCCAATCCTTTTTGTAGCAAAGGACAAGCTTGTACAAACTCTTATATAAGGAAAAGCGCTCCCGAGGACACATGGGAATATCGTTAAGCTAGTTTTCATCACGTTCATATGATTCGCGTTCGGTACTTTGATAATTTGATATGTGGGTGGACCGGTGCTTGGGTGCTGCTCTTACTTGAACAAGCATCCCACTTATGATTAACCTCTGTTGCAAGCATCCCCAACTACAACAAAAGTATTAAGGTAAACCTAACCATAGCATGAAACATATGGATCCAAATCAGCCCCTTACGAAGCAACGCATAAACTAGGGTTTAAGCTTCTGTCACTCTAGCAACCCATCATCTACTTATTACTTCCCAATGCCTTCCTCTAGGCCCAAATAATGGTGAAGTGTTATGTAGTCGACGTTCACATAACACCGCTAGAGGCTAGACAATATACATCTCATCAAAATATCGAATGAATACCAAATTCACATGACTACTAATAGCAAGACTTCTCCCTTGTCCTCAGGAACAAACGTAACTACTCACAAAGCATAAACATGTTCATAATCAGAGGGGTATTAATATGCATAAAGGATCTAAACATATGATCTTCCACCAATTAAACCAACTAGAATCAACTACAAGGAGTAATTAACACTACTAGCAATCTACTAGCACCAATCCCGGACTTGAAGATAAGAATCGGATACAAGAGATGAACTAGGGTTTTGAGATGAGATGGTGCTGATGAAGATGTTGATGGAGATTGCCATCTCCCGATGAGAGGAGCGTTGGTGATGACGATGGCGATGATTTCCCCCTCCGGGAGGGAAGTTTCCCCGGCAGAACAGCTCTGCCGGAGCTCTAGATTGGATCCGCCAAGGTTCCGCCTCGTCGCGGCAGAGTTTCAAGGTTGCTTCTTTTTTTTCTCGACGAAAGACTTCATATAAGAGATGATGGTCATCAGAGAGTCACCAGGGGGCCCACGAGGCAGGGGGCGCGCCCTAGGGGGGGCGCGCCCCCCACCCTCGTGAGAAGGGTGTGGGCCCCCTGGTCTTCATCTTTGGCGAGGATTTTTCATTATTTATTATAAGGTGTTCCGTGGAGTTTCAGGACTTTTGGAGTTGTGCGGAATAGGTCTCTAATATTTGCTCCTTTTCCAGTCCAGAATTCTAGCTGCCGGCATTCTCCCTCCTTATGTAAACCTTGTAAAATAAGAGAGAATAGCCATAATTGTTGTGACATAATGTGAAATAACAGCCCATAATGCAATAAATATTGATATAAAAGCATGATGCAAAATGGACGTATCAACCTCCCCGGCAACGGTGCCAGAAAAGAGCTTGATGTCTACTACACAACCTTCTTCTTGTAGACGTTGTTGGGCCTCCAAGTGCAGAGGTTTGTAGGACAGTAGCAAATTTCCCTCAAGTGGATGACCTAAGGTTTATCAATCCGTAGGAGGCGTAGGATGAAGATGGTCTCTCTCAAGCAACCCTGCAACCAAATAACAAAGAGTCTCTTGTGTCCCCAACACACCCAATACAATGGTAAATTGTATAGGTGCACTAGTTCGGCGAAGAGATGGTGATACAAGTGGTATATGGATGTTAGATAATAGTTTTTTGTAATCTGAAAATATAAAAACAGCAAGGTAACGAATGATAAAAGTGAGTGTAAACGGTATTGCAATGCGTTGAAACAAGGCCTAGGGTTCATAATTTCACTAGTGCAAGTTCCCCCCAACAATACTAACATAATTGGATCACATAACTATCCCTCAACATGCAACAAAGAGTCACTCCAAAGTCACTAATAGCGGAGAACAAACAAAGAGATTACGGTAGGGTACGAAACCACCTCAAAGTTATTCTTTCCAATCAATCCGTTGGGCTATTCCTATAAGTGTCACAAACAACCCTAGAGTTCGTACTAGAATATCACCTTAAGACACAAATCAACCAAAATCCTAATGTCACCTAGATACTCCAATGTCACCTCAAGTATCCGTGGGTATGATTATACGATATGCATCACACAATCTCAGATTCATCTATTCAACCAACACAAAGGACCTCAAAGAGTGCCCCAAAGTTCTACCGGAGAATCACGACAAAAACGTGTGCCAACCCCTATGCATAGGTTCATGGGCGAAACCCGCAAGTTGATCACCAAAACATACATCAAGTGAATCACGTGGTATCCCATTGTCACCACAGGTACGCACGACAAGACATACATCAAGTGTTCTCAAATCTTTAAAGACTCAATCCGATAAGATTACTTCAAGGGGAAAACTCAGTCCACTACAAGATAGTAGAGGGGGAGGAGAAACATAAGATCCAGCTATAATAGCAAAGCTCGCGATACATCAAGATCGTGCCAAATCAAGAACACGAGAGAGAGAGAGAGAGATCAAACACATAGCTACTGGTACATACCCTCAGCCCCGAGGGAGAACTACTCCCTCCTCGTCATGGAGAGCACCGGGATGATGAAGATGGCCACCGGAGAGGGGTTCCCCCTCCGACAAGGTGCCGGAACGGGTCTAGATTGGCTTTCAGTGGCTACGGAGGCTTCTAGCAGCGGAACTCCCAATCTATTGTGATCCCCGATCGTTTTAGGGTATATGGAGATATATAGGCGGAAGAAGTACGTCAAAGGGGGCACGAGGGGCCTATGAGGGTGGAGGGCGCGCCCTAGGGGGTTGGGCGCGCCCCCCTACGTCGTGGCCTCCTCGAAGCTTCCTTGACATAGACTCCAAGTCTCCCTGGTTGCTTCTGATCCAAAAATAAGTTCCGTGAAGTTTTAGGTCAATTGGACTCCGTTTGGTTTTCCTTTTCTGCAATATTCTAAAACAAGGTAAAAACAGAAACTGGCACTAGCCTCTAGGTTAATAGGTTAGTCCCAAAAATCATATAAAATAGCATATAAATGCATATAAAACATCCAAGGTTGATAATATAATAGCATGGAACAATCAAAAATTATAGATACGTTGGAGACGTATCAAGCACTTCAGGTCTTTCGGAGGCAATCGTCTTCTTGATGATTCCTGTGCATGACATTCTTCATCATTGATGAGACAGAGACAGTGTCGTTTTAGATCACTTAAGCTTTGAGTGAGCATTTCAAGTTCTTGAGTGACAGTGTGTTGATTTTCAACTTCTTCTTCCTCTTCTTCTTCTTCTTCTTCTTCTTCTTCTTCAGAACTGCCATAATGTGAGATAATTTCTTCTTTGTTTTCTGAAGAAGATTCTTGACTAGCATTTTCCAGCTCCATCTTTTCTTCATGAATAGACATCAGTGTCATGACCTCAACATGGTGAAGCTCTTCATAGTCAGGTCTTTGCTTAATTTTAGACATAATGGAGTCGAAAGATTCAGCGGCTGCACCCAGAAGCTTGTTGACAACATCTCTATCAGTGATATCAGTTACTCCTCGCTGATGTAGTCTTTCGACAATGTTTGTCAATCGATTAGTGATTCCATAACACTTTCCTTGTGCAGGCTTCTGAATCCAATGAACATGGCACAAAGCATTTGAATGTGAGGATCTGATCATGCGACAAAATCTATGTGAGCACTTCGAGAGCATCCCAAATTTGCTTTGCAGTGTTGAGCATGTGGAACCAAAACAAAATGTCTTTTGATAGACTGCCATAGATGATATCTTTCGCTTGAGCATCCAACTGCAGATTTTCTTTATCATCGGAGGTCAAATTGTTTTGTTACTGAATGGTGTAGCCATCTTCTACAATCTACCACAGATCATAGTTGACAGCTTGAATTCTAGTTCTCATTTGTTCCTTCCAGTATAGATAGTCATTTCCATTGAAGATGGGAAACCTTTTAGAGTGCGAGGATCTACCTGCAAGTGACATACTGAAAACTCTAAGGATGTTAGACCTTTAATAAACAGAGACATTGAGAACCTGCTCTGATACCAATTGTTAGGACTGAGAGTATATCGACCAGAGGGGTGATGGGAGATTCAAATTTTCTTTTGAAGGCTTTCAAACTTAATCCAAACATAGCAGCAGAATAGATTATTGAGAGAAATGCACTGAATCAGTTATCCTCATCAGAGGCATATTCATCGAGGGAAGCATTTACAACAGAACGAGCTTCATAAATTATAGGTTTAACAACAATGTGTGTTATGCAGCAGGCAAACATATGTAGCAGAATGAGACATAACATAGCTGAACCTGAGAGAAATACAACTGAAAGGTTACACAAGTAAAACAAAGGCACTGACTGGCAACGAAGGAATGTAGACGAGGACAATCATAGGAATGAACATAGATACACATGATGAGGTCCACCGGACAAGATAAATGACCAGGTAATCTATTGACATAGAGCACGAATGATAACTACTGAATGAAATGCAGTAGCAAAGATATAGCCAATGGTGCTCGATGGCGACCAAAGATTTGGTAGACCAGTTAACCCTTCTACCAAAGGGCTACGTCTGCTTGGAGGGGCTATGACTTAACATGGAAGATAAAATCTCTTCACCCTATTCTCCTTCAATGTAGAGCTGATCAGACTCAGGTTGATTTCACTCGTGGTAGATCCTTGTCGGCGATCTCCAAACCTTCGGTCGACCTTCATGAAACACAATCACTCTTGGTTGTTGAAGATCAGGCTCGGTGAAGAGAAGACCTCTTCAACACTCGAAGCCAAACCTATCCGTCTAGAGAGTGCACAGCTCCCAAGAGTAATAGGTACAAGAACTCTCACTCGGAACTGTTGTGATGCTAAACCACTGTCTAAGTCTGGGCTCTTGGTTTTCTCTCAGTGGATTTTAACTCAAATCACTCGAAGATGGGCTGCTCAAATCAATCTTCTCAGAAATCTCAAATGGAGCAGCCAATGGACAACATTAGAGCGGGGTGGCTATTTATAGCCACAACCTTCCCATATGGAAAATGACCAAATTGGACATCGGCCTCAGCCAATGGCTGAAAGACACGATTCCAACGGTCGGATTTGAGCACAATAGTAACATTTCTTGCGGAGCAAGAAATGCTAACTTCTCTGTCTAAGGCAAATCTCTTGCTACGAAGAAGATCACAGGCTCTTGCTGACAAGTATTTGCTCGGAGCACAAAGATATTTCTCTCGCATCTTTCAAAGCTTGTGGCTAAGCATCACAGCTGAGCTAAGCATCGAGAACCTATACCCCTCTTAATAACACGGAGGTCCTATGACTCGAAAGATTGACAGAAGGTAAACGAAATGAATGCTACGTCTTCACTTTGTCTTCGACTTCAATCGCTGCTGTCAATTTCTTCGGACGGCAGTACCGAAACAAAAGCTTTGTTTCAGTAGTAAACATTCAAGGGCTCGATTTCTTCACACTAATCTTCTCGTCTCTATCGGTTCAACAAATATAGCTGGTTCTTCTCTGCAGCGCAGACATGCTTCGATGAAGTTCCTTGAACTCCGCACTGGAGACAACATTCTCTTCGATTGTGTATGGACTTTGCTCTCTATATGCCTCACAAACAAATTAGTCCATACATGTTTCTGTCAACAATCTCCAAAACACAGTGTAGGTAGATATTGCACCAACAATATACATCTTAAAGTGCAACTATCCCTAGGTTGTTTTGGTAATTCATAACAACATATAGCTCATTGAGCTAATACTATTCCAAGATGATTATTTCAGGAAAAGCTCAATGATTGGCATGGCATGGATGTGAAAGTGAAACCCTCAAAATGCTAAGGAAAATGGATTGGCCCAAGCTCAAAAGCTCAAGACTCTTCATTTCATATTTTAGTGATCCAATATCACATTGAGTCCATAAGAAAAGCCAATGCTATTAAGGAGGGATGAGGTGTTGCTTAATGAGCCTCTTGCTTCATGTGCTTAGTGATATGCTCCAAAAACCCTCAACTACTTTCCCACATCCACATATGACCTAAACTCTAAGCCAAACTCGGTCCTACCGATTCTTCCTATCCGGCGCCACCGAGTTTCACTTGTCATTAGCCACTGCCAAACCCTAGCAATTCGGTTCTACCGATAAGGATCTCGGTCCCACCGAGATGGGGTTGCAAACTCTTTGTTTCCCTTTCGTAACTTTTCGGTCCCACCGAAAGAGTGAATTGGTCCCACCGAGATTGCAATGTAAACTCAGTTTTCCCCTTTGTAACTTTTCGGTCTCACCGAGTTACACTCGGTCTCACCGAAAGAGCAAATCGGTCCCACCAAGTTTGCCTGACCAACTCTCTGGTTAGCTAATTACCAAATTCGGTCTCACCGAGTTTGTGTAATCGGTCTCACCGAGATTACGTTATGCCCAAACCCTAACCGAATCAGTCCTACCAAGTTGCATGTCAGTCCCACCGAAATTCCTAACGGTCACTAGGTTTACTATTTCGGTCAGACCGAGTTTTCTGATTCGGTCCCACCGAGATTGGTAAATTGTGTGTAATGGTTGGATTTTGTGTGGAGGCTATATATACCCCTCCACCTCTTTCTCATTTAGTGAGAGAGCCATCAGAACACACACATCATTCCAACTCATTTGTTCTGAGAGAGAACCACCTACTCATGTGTTGAGATCAAGACATTCCATTCCTACCATATGAATCTTGATCTCTAGCCTTTCCAAGTTGCTTTCCACTCCAATCTTCTTTCCACCAAATCCAAATCCTATGAGAGAGAGTTGAGTGTTGGGGAGACTATCATTTGAAGCACAAGAGCAAGGAGTTCATTACCTACACACCATTTGTTACTTCTTGGAGAGTGGTGTCTCCTAGATTGGCTAGGTGTCACTTGGGAGCCTCCGACAAGATTGTGGAGTGAACCAAGGAGTTTGTAAGGGCAAGGAGATCGCCTACTTCATGAAGATCTACCGCTAGCGAGGCAAGTCCTTCATGGGCGATGGCCATGGTGGGATAGACAAGGTTGCTTCTTCGTGGACCCTTTGTGGGTGGTTGCTTCTTCGTGGACCCTTCGTGGGTGGAGCCCTTCGTGGACTCGTGCAACCGTTGCCCTTGGGTGGAGCCCTGTGTGGACTCACGCAACCGTTACCCTTCGTGGGTTGAAGTCTCCATCAACGTGGATGTAGGATAGCACCACCTATCCGAACCACGGGAAAAACATCCGTGTCTCCAATAGCGTTTTAATTCTCCAAACCCTTCCCTTTATATTCTTGCAAGTTGCATGCTTTACTTTTCGCTGCCCATAAACTCTTTGCATGCTTGCTTGAATTGTGTGATGATTGCTTGACTTGTCCTAAAATAGCTAAAATCTGCCAAGAACTAAAATTGGGAAAAGGTTAGGTTTTTATTTGGTCAAGTAGTCTAATCACCCCCCCTCTAGACATACTTTCGATCCTACAAGTGGTATCAGAGCTTTGGTCTCCATTTGCTTGATCTCCATAGCTTTTGGTGGTCATAGCCTTGGTTTCACAACCTAGGAGAGTATGGCGTCTAGCGAGGGAAATTATCACCGTAGAGGTCCTTACTTTGATGGTACTAATTTTGCTAGTTGGAAGCATAAAATGAAAATGCATATTCTTGGACATAACCCGCTGTTTGGGCTATTGTGTGTGTTGGTTTGCAAGGTGACTTCTTTGATGGGAGAGAACCAAACCGTGAAGCTACCGCGGATGAGTTGAAGATGTTGCAATACAATGCTCAAGCTTGTGATATTCTCTTCAACGGATTATGCCCCGAAGAATTCAACAAAATCAGCCGCCTTGAGAATGCAAAGGAAATTTGGGACACTTTGATTGATATGCACGAAGGTACCGACTCCGTCAAGGAATCCAAGTTGGATGTGCTTCAAAGCCAACTTGACAAGTTCAAGATGAAGGATGGTGAAGGTGTCGCTGAAATGTACTCTAGGCTTGCTCTCATCACAAATGAGATTGCCGGCTTAGGAAGTGAAGAGATGACCGATAAATTCATCATCAAGAAGATCCTAAGAGCCTTGGATGGAAAATATGATACCGTGTGCACATTAATCCAAATGATGCCCAATTACAAAGATCTCAAGCCAACAGAAGTGATTGGAAGAATTGTTGCTCATGAGATGTCACTTAAGGATAAAGAGGAACTTCACAACAAGTCAAGTGGTGCCTATAAAGCCTCATGTGAAGCCCCTACATCATCAAGTGAGAAACAACACTTCAATGAAGAATTGAGCTTAATAGTGAAGAACTTCAACAAGTTCTACAAGAGTAGAAGCAAAGATAGAAGCTCCAAGTCAAGGTCCTACAATGACAAAAGATCTTCTAGTCGAGAGCGAAACTATTACAATTGTGGAAGACCCGGACACTATTCCAATGAGTGTACGGCTCCCTACAAGAGAAGAGAAGATTCTCCAAAAAGAAGAAGCAAAGGATCACCACCAAGAGAGAGAAGGAGTAGAGATGATCGTTATGAACGAAGATACTCACGGAGAAGCAAGGATTCGGAAAGGAAGGAAAAATCATCAAGGAGCTACACAAGACGAAGACATCAAGCTCATGTTGGTGAATGGGTATCCGGCTCCGACTCCGACAGCCACTCTGAGAGAAGTTATCACTCCGACTCCAAAGATACTCAAGATGAAGGTGTTGCCGGTCTAGCACTTGTGTCAACCAACTCCTATGACATATTTGACTCACCAAATGAAGGAATTGGAAGATGCTTCATGGCCAAAGGTCCTAAGGTAACACACCCCGAGTATGTTGATTTCGATAGTGATGAAGATGACTTGTTAGGTGATGATTTGCTTGGTGACAACTCTAGTGATGAATACTATGATGAAAGACCAATTAATCATGCTAATCAAGGTAAAACGAATGACAATGATAAGGAGAAGATTGAGGCTCTAACTAAAGAACTAAAAACTCTTAAGTTAGCTCATGACACTATCTTCGAAGATCATCGAGAACTTTTAAGAGCTCATGAGAAGCTACGCTTTGAAAAGCTCAATCTTGAGCAAGAGCATGAGTTCTTAAAGGCAATCAATGATGATCTCCGCAAGAAAAGTTCTTCTTACATTGCCAAGCGTTTACTCTTATCCACTTACATGCCTCAAGTCAAGTCTAACAAGAAAGATTCTTCCTCTAGTAGTAACAATGATCATGCTAAATCCAATATTGTTGCTTCTAGTAGTTCTCTTGATTCCACTAATGATTCTCTTAGCCAAGTTACACTTGAGCAAGAAAATAGCTTATTGAAGGGAATTATAAAGAAAGGAGTGTACAAAAGCCTTGCCGGGAGTAAGGAATTCGAGGAAATTGTGCGCAAGCAAGCAATGCACCGGAAGAATCAAGGTGTTGGTTTTGAACGAAAGTTCAATGCCAATGGAGTTGAATGGGAAGAAGATCAATACCCCAAGACAAAGTTTGTCCCTCAACAAGAGAAGTATACTTCTTTCAAGGGGACACAAGCTCAAGATGATCTTCCACCACAAGACTACGAGCAAAAAGGCAAGGACAAGCTTCAAGAGGAAAT
This sequence comes from Triticum aestivum, assembly GCF_018294505.1. Taxonomy (NCBI): domain Eukaryota; kingdom Viridiplantae; phylum Streptophyta; class Magnoliopsida; order Poales; family Poaceae; genus Triticum; species Triticum aestivum. Next base: position 284,655,442 of record NC_057803.1, on the reverse strand, counting down.
TGATGCATTTGAAGAAGCTCATAAGACCTTAGTCAAGTGGATTCCCAAGACTACCTCAAGTTCCACTTCATCAAGTATGACTACAACTCCAAGGATTCCCATCAAGATGATGTGGATCCAAAAGAAGAACTAGAGAGTTCTTGAGGGTGACTCCGCCAACATACTTCACTCTTATCATTTTGGCAAGAACAAGTGCAATCAACTTCCACATCTTGCACTAGTTCAAGGAGTCACAAACCCTCTTGTTGGTAAGACAAGGGACAAGGTAACCTAAAAGTTTTCATGGACATCATCTTTTGTGTGCATCACTCTATGTCTATGGATATCCTTGTTTGTTCCTTGTGGGACTAAACCATGTAGGTATTGAAAGTGCAATTCACTCAAATGGATAGCTCCAAGAGATCTACATCAACATTGAGCATCCACATCTTCAATGTCTACATGAAGTCATCATCGACAAAACCCAAGGTTAGTTCATCCCTCTTAGGGGGGATATCACATCTAGGGGGAGCTTTACTCTAAGACTTGAGCTAAAGCAACTCTAAAGATGTGAACAAAACAACACTTTATGTAAAAGTGGTAACCCCACTTGAGCTTAAACGATGAGTATGACCTACGATCGAGTGTTCTCACTTGACTCCTAAGTCAATATACTCATATATAGATGACCTAGTCATCGCAAATTGCTTGATAGATGCTAGAATTGGTTGTGCATGCCTTGCCACATATTTCATTTTCTATCTTATTGTGTGAGCATGCTGATTGCATATTTTACTCATTAGAGGACATCCACTTGTTGTTTTGATTGTTCGGCTTTATCTTCTTTTGCCAAGTGGATGGACAAGAATGCCTAAGAACCTCCTCTAGCTATCTATGATTTTCTCGTCTCAAACTCTATTCATGCTGCATCACAAAATTTGATCAAGTCAGATTCGAACCACTCTGTGTGAGGAGCGCTCGGAGTCCCCGATTCGTCATAGACTTAAACTTCCAAAACCTCTTTTTGAATCTCGGTCTGACCGATACTCCATTTTGGTCCTACCGAGATCATTAAGTTGATCTAGGTTTTCGATCTCGGTGCAACCGATTTGAACATTTCGGTCACACCGAGTTTCAGTAACTGCACGCAGTTATGAATCTCGGTGCCACCGAGTTGTTCCACTCGGTCACACCAACAGGGTCGGGCTATATATAGTCACGGGCAGAATTTTGGAAATTTCTCCGAAACCTCTTCGCCCATGCATAGCTCGCTCTGCCTCCTGGGTCTCCGGATCGTCCTCCTTGCCGCCAGCAGCCTCAAGTCGCTGGTCTCCTCCGCCGTCAATGGATTTCTGCCCCGCGGTTGCCGCCGTAGCAAGTCCACGCCAAACTAGGGTATGGACTTGATCTTTGTGTTATTCCTCAATCTGATTCCTAGCACATTGTGATCATCATGATTCTTGCCACGATTGAAACACTTCTATCCAGTCAAAATGCTCGTAGATTAGGTTTAGTTCGAAAAATTTAGGGTTAGGTTTCCGTCGAAACCATCTCGGACCCACCGAGTTGAAAAACTCGGTCCCACCGATCTGGCTTTTGCCATTGCACAAGTGAAACTCGGTCTGACCGAGAATAACTTATCGGTGCGACCGATTTTGGAATTCTGTGAAACCCTAGCAGTCTCGGTGCCACCGAACTGTGACTCGGTCCTACCGAGTTCACCAGTTCTGGTGCCAAAACTGCTTCGGTGTCACCGAGTTTGAAAGACGGTAGATCCGAGATGCTTTCTGTGGAAAACTAAAACTAAGTTTTTGAATTAATCTTTTGCACAAATCTCTGCTTTTTGTGATGCTCATCCAATCTATCTCTTCTATAATCTATTCACAGGGTCAGCAGTCAGTTTGCAACATGTCTGATCAAAGTGACAGCCAGAACCTCTCAGAGCAGCAAGTTGTGATGAGTGAGGGCACTAGCCCCTCAAGTTCTTCTGATGATGGCAGCAGAAGCACCCCCAGCAATCTGCCTAAGGCTGCCACACGTCAAAAGAAGAAGAGAACGTCTGATTTTGAAGATGAGGACTATGTGGCAGAGGAAGAGGCCACTTCCAAGAGAGTTGAGCCAGCTCAAGGCTCAAAGCCAGGACTGAAAGTCAAGAGGCCGGCAGGCAGGCAGCCAATGTCAAAGGCTAGAGCTTCAACTGAGAAGCCTGCACCTGCTCCCATTGAGCCCATTGCTGCTGAGAGCAAGAAAAGGAAAGAGAGGGTAAAGAAGACTGTAGCCAAAGTGCTTGGGAGAGCCTCCATCATGGTAGAAGAGGAGGAGGAAGAAGAGGCAGCTGCACCAGCGCCCAAGGCACCCAAAGTTATGGGAGATGCCATAAGGCCAGGGGGAGCTGCATCCAAGCCCAAGGAAGCTCCTAAGGCTGCATCAAAGCCTAAGACAGCTCCAAAGAGAAACACACGAAGCATCCCAGCTGCAGAAAAGAACAAGGCCCCAGTGCCTGAGACAGTTGCAGAAGAAGAAGAAGAGAGTGTCCTTCGGAAGCTCAAGCCTAAGATCCCAGACCACAACGATGCTCATCCTGTGGCCGAGGATATGAAGCTCAGGAGAGACTCAGGGCTCAGGAAATGGAGAGAAGCAGATCCATATGCTTCTAGGAGAAGGACTACCGTGGATTACAGGTTTCACACCAAGGAGCAGCAGGATTTCTATGAGACGGTGCTGCTAGATAAGAAGCCCATTGTCTGTGATATGCGATGGGTTGACTGGACATATATCAAGGAGAATGAGGAGCACTATCCTGGAGTATTTGACAACTTTAGTGCTTGTGGAGTAGCCGACTTTGTTGGGCAGAAGCTCACAAAGTGGAATGAGGAACTTATCATGCAGTTCTACTCCACAGCACACTTTTATCCAGATGGCAGGATTACTTGGATGTCAGAAGGTACAAGGTACCAATCTACAGTGGCTGAGTGGGCACAGATCATCAATGCCCCAAAAGAGCAAGATGAGGACTTGGATATCTATGCCAAGAAGAAAATGGATCATAACTCAATGTCCAACATGTACAAGGAGATCCCCAATGAAGCACTTGACACATTCAAGTTTGGCTCAGTGCATTATCTGCTCTCAGGATTGCCTACTATCAATTGGATAGCAAGGCACACTCTGTTGCCTAAGTCTGGAGATCACAAGATGATCAGAGGTCACGCGATCAATTTGCTACATGTGTTTGATGTGCCTCAGAAATTCAAGGTCATGAGTCTCATTGTGGAAACCGTTAAGAGGACAGCTGTAGATCAGAAGAGGAGCTGTGGATATGCCCCTCAGATTCAGGAGCTCATGAATTCCAAGATGGGCACGGGCGTATATTTGTTGGATAAGGAACACCTGCCCATCCGTCCAGATTTCGAGGACAATGAAGTAGTGATGACAGAGAATGAGCCATCGTCTGCACAAGCATTTGCAAAGAAGGAGAAGGCGAAGAAGGAAAAAGCTGCCAGGATGCCTACTCAAGAGGAGGCATCTGACTATTTCTTGAAGACCAAGCAAGAGTAGCTCAGTTACTTGATTGCATCCACACTGAGAATTGAGCAAAGTTTGGCAAACCTCACTAAAAATCAGCAGAGCCTAGAGAGGATCATGGAACAGAAGTTCTATGACTTGGATGTCAAGGTAACAGAAGTACAGTCTGCAGTGGAGCGGCTCCAGGAGGACATGAATGAGAGGAGAGGCAGGACCACGACTCAAGCATTTTCTAGAGTGCCACGAGGTCCGAGGTCGTCTGCACTGCCAGTTGCTAACACCAGAGCCACTACTTCAGCACCAGCTACGACCTCAGCTCCAGCGTCTACTTCAGCTCCAACTCCAGCGACTACTTCAACATCTACAGAAGCCTTCGTCCTTGGAGTGATCCGGACTCCACCACCACCTGAAGATCAAGCCTGAGCGTCGATTTAGCACTATGCATTCTCTAGGAACTTTTTGGTAACTTGTTGCCAAAGGGGGAGAAGATGTATAGATCATAGGCTTCGAGAGAGAGAGTGTTGCTTTTCTCTCCTGCTTTATTTGGTGGTTTTTTTCGAACCTTTTCTGCTTTTGAGTGCTTGATATTATGTCCTTATGCTTGTGAGACATCGATGATCATGTGTTTGATCATAAGCTACACTTAATGTTTGCTTAATGCTTGCTTAAATATTACCATTCTATCTATCATTTGTGATCATTCACTATTCTTGGTGATGAGTGCATGTATTTCAATCTTATCATTTTGAGCGCTCCACCAAGATGTATGTGACATGGAACAGTAACCCATGACTCTAACTCTTTGTGCATTTGCAGTCCAAAGCAAATTTTAAATATGCACAAATTTAGGGGGAGCTCTTACTTATCACATACTTCTCAAAGCGATGATATACTTCATGCTTATTATCATTTGTCGAAGCTTTGATCTATATGTTGTCATCAATTACCAAAAAGGGGGAGATTGAAAGTGCAACTATCCCTAGGTGGTTTTGGTAATTCATAACAACATATAGCTCATTGAGCTAATACTATTCCAAGATGATTATTTCAGGAAAAGCTCAATGATTGGCATGGCATGGATGTGAAAGTGGAACCCTCAAAATGCTAAGGAAAATGGATTGGCCCAAGCTCAAAAGCTCAAGACTCTTCATTTCATATTTTAGTGATCCAAGATCACATTGAGTCCATAAGAAAAGCCAATACTATTAAGGAGGGATGAGGTGTTGCTTAATGAGCCTCTTGCTTCATGTGCTTAGTGATATGCTCCAAAAACCCTCAACTACTTTCCGACATCCACATATGACCTAAACTCTAAGCCAAACTCGGTCCTACCGATTCTTCCTATCCGGCGCCACCGAGTTTCACTTGTCATTAGCCACTGCCAAACCCTAGCAATTCGGTTCTACCGATAAGGATCTCGGTCCCACCGAGATGGGGTTGCAAACTCTTTGTTTCCCTTTTGTAACTTTTCGGTCCCACCGAAAGAGCGAATCGGTCCCACCGAGATTGCAATGTAAACTCAGTGTTTCCCCTTTGTAACTTTTCGGTCTCATCGAGTTACACTCGGTCTCACCGAAAGAGCAAATCGGTCCCACCGAGTTTGCTTGACTAACTCTCTGGTTAGCTAATTACCAAATTCGGTCTCATCGAGTTTGTGTAATCGGTCTCACCGAGATTACGTTATGCCCAAACCCTAACCGAATCAGTCCTACCGAGTTGCATGTCAGTCCAACCGAAATTCCTAACGGTCACTAGGTTTACTATTTCGGTCAGACCGAGTTTTCTGATTCGGTCCCACCGAGATTGGTAAATTGTGTGTAACGGTTGGATTTTGTGTGGAGGCTATATATACCCCTCCACCTCTTTCTCATTTAGTGAGAGAGCCATCAGAACACACACATCATTCCAACTCATTTGTTCTGAGAGAGAACCACCTACTCATGTGTTGAGATCAAGACATTCCATTCCTACCATATGAATCTTGATCTCTAGCCTTCCCAAGTTGCTTTCCACTCAAATCTTCTTTCCACCAAATCCAAATCCTATGAGAGAGAGTTGAGTGTTGGGGAATCTATCATTTGAAGCACAAGAGCAAGGAGTTCATTACCTACACACCATTCGTTACTTCTTGGAGAGTGGTGTCTCCTAGATTGGCTAGGTGTCACTTGGGAGCGTCTGACAAGATTGTGGAGTGAACCAAGGAGTTTGTAAGGGCAAGGAGATCGCCTACTTCGTGAAGATCTACCGCTAGTGAGGCAAGTCCTTCATGGGCGATGGCCATGGTGGGATAGACAAGGTTGCTTCTTCGTGGACTCTTTGTGGGTGGTTGCTTCTTCGTGGACCCTTCGTTGGTGGAGCCGTCCATGGACTCGCGCAACCGTTTCCCTTGGGTAGAGCCATGTGTGGACTCGCGCAACCGTTACCCTTCGTGGGTTGAAGTCTCAATCAACGTGGATGTAGCATAGCACCACCTATCCGAACCACGGGAAAAACATCCGTGTCTCCAATAGCGTTTGAATTCTCCAAACCCTTCCCTTTATGTCCTTGCAAGTTGCATGCTTTACTTTCCGCTCCCTATAAACTCTTTGCATGCTTGCTTGAATTGTGTGATGATTGCTTGACTTGTCCTAAAATAGCTAAAATCTGCCAAGAACTAAAATTGGGAAAAGGTTAAGTTTTTATTTGGTCAAGTAGTCTAATCACCCCCCCTCTAGACATACTTTCGATCCTACAACATCATTGAACTAATTCCTGCTTAAGGAATGTTTCAGGAAAGTTCAGTTTTGGTATGACAATGGGATGTGAATGTGGACCCCTCCAAACGCAAATGACATGTGTTGGCAAATCTTCAAGACTCTACATTTTTTGTTAAGTGATCCAAGATCACATTGAGTCCATAGGAATGCCAATACTATTAAAAGGGGATGAGGTTTTGATCATGGTCTAACTGCTCTAGTGCTTACAAATATCGCTCCAAAACACTCAGTCACACTATCACATTCATATGTGTCCAAACCCCTAAAGTCTTTCTTGGTCCCACCGAAACACATACAACTGGACTCACTGAGATACACTTGCATAGACACTCCCTAAACCCTAGCGTCGCGGTCTCACCGAGATGAGCATTTACTATTTGTGCACCTTGTGTAACCAATTGATTTCACTTCAGAATTTTCGAGTGGTTTCAATCAATGACACTGAAGTGCGGAAAGTGATTAGGTCATCCTCATTCAGTTCCATCGAGAGGTTTCACTGATCTTACTGAAAAGCCTAAAGTTCAGATCTTTTGCACTAGTCGGTCTCACCGAGTGGTTTCACCAGGTCCCACCGAATAGTGCATAAAGGTGTGTAACGGTTGGATTTTTGGTGCTACCTACATATACCCCCATCCATTCCACCAACTCTTAGAGAGCAACCAATTCGAAGCTACTACTTATTATATCCATTTCCGAGAGAGAACCACCTACCCTTGTGTTGAGATCAAGAGGATTTCACTCCAACCTTTTATCCTTGATCTCTAGCCTCCCCAAGGTGCTTTCTGCTTCAATCCCTCTCCTACCACATAGCCAAAATATGTGAGAGAGTGTTTGAGTGTTGAGGAGACTGTCTTTTGAAGTGCGAGATCAAGGAGTTCATCATCCAAAACAATATCTATTACCTTTTGGAGAGTGGTGTCTTCTAGATTGGTTAGGTGTCACTTGGGAGCCTCCAAGCTTGTGGAGTTGAACCAAGGAGTTTGTAAGGGCAATGCGATCGCCTAGTTCGTGAAGATCTACCTAAGTGAGGCTAGTTCTTCATGGGCGTAAGCCATGGTGACATAGACAAGGTTGCTTCTTTGTGGGCCCTTTGTGGAATCACGCAACCGTTACTCCCGTGAGTTGAAGTCTCCATAAACATAGATGTAAGATAGCACCACCTATGGGAACCACGAGAAAAACCATCATGTCTTCATTGTGTTTGATTATCTCCAAAACCCTTCCTCTACTTTCATATGTGAAGTCTTTACTTTTCGTTTCCACTATATTAGAATTGCATGGGCAGGGTTCTAGTAGACTTGATAGAATTGCTAAAATCCGCCGGAAATTAAATTGGGAAATGCTAGGTTTTTATTGGTTAAGTAGTCTAATCACATCCCCTTTAGACCTAATTGTGATCCTAGACAATGCATCATGAATGGATCATATGCTTTGAATTGCGACAAATCGCTCTCTTGTGGACCAACATGAACTAGACCTGAATCATAACTATGAGCTTTGATGCCTGAACAAGAAACTTCATCAACTCGTCCTAGTGAAATCAATGTTGCGGTAAGTAAGGGCGAAATTGACTCGACACCTTCACCAATGACATAACAGTGGAGGGTGTATGTATGCTGGTTACCATCATTGGAGTCGATGACGCGCCCATGCCGGAGACGAGCCAGACGAGATGGAGACAAAGATGAAGTGGACAAGCAGCCAACGGAGGGGAGGAGCACGTCCTAGGGCCGGATTTACATGTCATCGTCGTCATTGATACCACGAATCTAAGTCGCCGCTGGTGCCAAGAACTAAGTTTCGATTTAATTTGTTGGTATAGGTGAGAGAGTAAAGGAGGTGGGGAAGGCTGATGCTAGATTTTGCCCCATACCGTGTTTCATATTTTGGTCTCCTACCATCTCCATGTATGCACCCTCGCATACGTCGTTCCCCACCTTATGCCCGCCTCCGCGGAAACGGACGATTCAAGCGTTCCTAGTGAGCTAGCCTCTGGACTGCTTTAAGTTTCGTGGGCCTACGGGCCAACACATCGTGTACAAAACTAAACATACTTTTATTTCATCTACTGGGCATGTTTGGGGGTGTTGCATGCAACCAAACAAGCTCTACATTGCAAGTCTTGGGTACCTCCGCATGAGCCAGCTCCACGACGCTTGGAATCCCTCCGCCGCCGACGAACATGCCAGGATCCGAAACACCATTTGAGTCCATTAGCCGGAGGCGATTTCCCTCTCGAAAATGCTCTCTAAGCCTTTTCAATTCTAGATTTGGGGGCATGCTACTCCTCTAATGTCTACTACGCAACTTTATTCTGGTAGACTCGTGTTGGGCCTCCAAGCGCAGTGTTTTGTAGGATAGTAGCAATTTTCCCTCAAGTGGATGACCTAAGGTTTATCAATCCGTGGGAGGCATAGGATGAAGATGGTCTCTATCAAACAACCGTGCAACCAAATAATAAAAAGTCTCTTGTGTCCCCAACTCACCAAATACAATAGTAAATTGTATAGGTGAAGTAGTTCGGCTAAGAGATGGTGATACAAGTGTAATATGGATTGTAGATATTGAGTTTTGTAATAGTAACAATAAAAAATAGCAAGGTAGCAAGTAACAAAAGTGAGCACAAACGGTATTGCAATGATTGAAAATGAGGCCTAGGGTCTGTACTTTCGGTAGTCCAATCTCTCAACAATTCTAATATAATTGGATCATATAACCATCCCTCAACGTGTGATGAAGAATCACTCCAAAGTTCCTATCTAGCGGAGAACATAAGAAATAGTTTGTAGGATACGAAACGACCTCAAAGCTATTCTTTCCGACCAATCTATCGTAGAGTTTGTACTAAAATAACACCAAGCTATTCTTTCCGATCGATCTATCCAAGATTTCATACTAAAATAACACCACATGATACGCATCAACCAACTCTAATGTCACCTAGATACTCCAATGTCACTGCAAGTATCCATGAATTGATTATACGATATGCATCAAACAATTTTAGATTCATAATACTCAATCCAACACAAAGAACCTCAAAGAGTGCCCCTGTTGGAAATATGCCCTAGCGGCAATAATATAGTGGTTGTTATTATATTTCCTTGTTCATGATAATCATTTATTATCCATGCTATAATTGTAATGACCAGAAACTCAAATACATGTGTGGATACATAGACAACAACATGTCCCTAGTAAGCCTCTACCGGACTAGCTCGTTGATCAAAGATGGCTATAGTTTCCTAGCCATAGACAAGAGTTGTCATTTGATAACGGGATCACATCATTAGGAGAATGATGTGATGGACAAGACCCAAACTATAAACATAGCATATGATCGTGTCAAGTTTATTGCTATCGTTTTCTGCATGTCAAGTATATGTTCCCATGACCATGAGATCATGCAACTCATTGACGCCAGAGGAGTATCTTGTGTGTACCAAACGTTGCAACATAACTGGGTGGATACAAAGGAGCTCTACAGGTATCTCCGAGGGTGTCTGTTGGGATTTGTTACTCCGTATGACGGAGAGGTATCTCAAGGCCCACTCGGTAATACAACATCACAGTGAGCTTGGAAGCAATGTGACCAATGGGTTAGTCACGTGATCTTGTATTACGAAACAAGTAAAGAGACTTGCCGGTAACGAGATTGAACTAGGTATGGAGATACCAACGATCGAATCTCGGGCAAGTAACATACTAATCGACAAAGGGAACTACATACGAGATTAGCATAATCCTTGACACTGAGGTTTGACTGATAAGATCTTCGTAGAATATGTAGGAACCGATATGGGCATCCAGGTCCCGCTATTGGTTATTGACTGTAGAGGTCTCTCGGCCATGTATGCATAGTTCTTGAACCCGCAGGGTCTACACACTTAATGTTTGGTGATGATATAAGTATAGTCCAGTCCTTATGGTGGTTACCAAAGGTTGTTCGGAGTCCCGGATGGGACCCCGAACGTAACGAGGAACTCCAGAATTGTTCGGAGGTGAAGATTGATATATTGTATCAAGGGTATTGGAGTCCGGAATTCTTCCGGGGGTACCGGGTGATGACGAGCATCATCGAAAGGGGTTTCGGGGGGGAAAGTGTTGGGGGGCCCATGGGCCAAGGGGAGGGAGCAAACCAGCCCACTAAGGGGATGTGCGCCCCCTCACCCTTTCCCATGTAACCAGAAGTGGTGGGGGGGGCTCCCCTAGGGCAGCCACCCCCTTTGCCTTGGGGGCCAAGGCTCCCGGGGGGAGGCACACCAAAACCCATCTAGGGTTTTCCCCTGGTGGCTGCTCGCCCCCCTAGGGAACCCTAGGGTGCCCCTCCTCCTTCCTTCCCCCTATATATAGATGGGTAGAGGGAGGGCAGCCTCACCCATCCATGCCACAACACTGCCCTCCCTCTCCCTTGTAGCCATCTTCTTCTACGTAGTGCTTAGTGAAGCTCTGCCGAGATTTCTCCACCGCCACCATGCCGTCGTGCTGCCGGAGGACTCGAGCTACTACTTCACCATCGCTCACTGGATCGAGGAGGTGAAGGCGTCATCAAGCCGTACATGTGTTGAACGCGGGGGTGCCGTCCGTTCAGCCCTTGGATCGGGAGGTCGCGGGATAGATCGTGATTGGATTGCGAAGACGTTCGACTACATCAACTGCGTTTCTTAATGCTTCCGCTTAGCGATCTACAAGGGTATGTAGATGCAATCTATCCTCTCGTAGATGGTCATCTCCTAGATTGATCTTGGTGAGCATAGGAATTTTTTTGTTTCCCATGCAACGCTCCCCAACAGTGGTATCAATGCTAGGTCTATGCGTAGATGACATCACGAGTAGAACACAAAGGAGTTTGTGGGCATTGATATTCAGATTGCTTCCTTCCTTGGTATTTTCTTGAACTGTCGGTGGGGGGGATGAACCCGGGTAGGCAACAGAACCCGGATCCTTTTCAAAAACATTGGGGCCAGCGACACCACTCAATCTGGCTCGCACTTAGGCCGGGTTCCTCAACCCGGCCAAGTCGGCTGGCGCATGCCGGAGAACCCGGCAAGACAAGACTTCTCCAGGAAGTCAGCTCCCTCGTGGCGCCTTCCTCAATCCGGCCGTGAGTCAGCTCCCGTCCCATCCAGGGCGTACGACGGAACAAGTCCCCATAGAGGAGATGAACGCGGCAACAGTGTCCCACCAACTCCTCTGACTAGCGGAGGCATGGCAACGGTGGCCACTTACTCCACTAACCAAGGCCGGCATGGCTACATTGTGCCCTTTGTCACTGCTGACGCCAACTGACGGTGACCAGGCGGTGCGCCACTATAGCCGAGTCGACCAGGCCACTCCGTGACGATCGACAAGACGGAGAATAGTGCCCCCTAGCGCACGAGGCCCGTGCCCGGAGAACCCGGCGAGCCCTAGGTCCCTGCGGGTCATAGCACCGGCTTCCCGGATGCTGACATCCCGGCCCCACAGCCATGTAACGTTACCATTGTAGCCCTGGTGGTTGGCCTATAAAACCCCCAGGAGGCCTCCATGCACGGGGGTCAAGCGATTAGATCATCAGTAGCACACACACACACCAGGAGAGGGAGCAACCAAAGCCTTGGCATGTTTTTCTTCGTCCTCCAAACTGCTCTTGGAGCAACTCCGTACTAGTTCATATAAACCACAGTCGGTAGGACTAGGGGTGTTATTTCTATGGAGAGCCCCGAACCTGGGTATGTCTTGCCTCCCTCGCTCGCTCATGCCGACCTCGCCTCTGGAGCCCACCGGCGCTCTCGAGCCTCCTCCTCTCTTTAGCCATCCTTTGGCACCTGACTCGCGTCCACCACGATAGTTGGCACCCACCATGGGGTAGCTCGAGGTCTCAGCCAGAGACATGTTCCAGACGGGGCTCCTCTCTGACTCCAACGAGCCTATCGCACTAGCGGCCGACATCATCGACGCGCTCACCGCCTCCTTCTTTGCGCTGCACATCTCCGACGTGCCCGTGGCGAACGAGTACCCCAGCAGGGTGCTCGATATCTCTAACTCCCCCGTTCCCCTCGGCGACGGTGTTTCTGCCGGGGTGATGGACCTCTGCGTCCGAGTGGAGGTGTTCACCACCGACACCGGCTCCTCCCCGTCCAGCGTTGCGAGGAAGGCCACCAAAGCCGAGGCCGCTGCGGATCATGCCAACACGCCTCACCGGTTGTGTGCCATGATGCAGAGCCTCCGCGTTCCCATCACCACCGAGGTTGACGCCACCAACATCACCGAGAGCCGGACTCGGCTCGAGGAAGGGCGCAAGCGCCTGCTAGACGTGTCCGAGACGCTCACTACCACACAACGTCGTTTGGATTCCACTCAGTGGGAGCACGATGTCGTGTACGGTTTCACGCCAACCGCCACAAAACCCAGTTGGGTCGCTGAGGTACGGGCCTGTGGCGGTGCCATCGGCAACGCCCTCGGCACCATCTCTCCCGTCTACGACACCCCTATGAAGAATATGCGTGTCGCGTAGGCGACCGTTGTCGGCCTACAGCAGTTGTAGGGCGAGGAGCTGCAGGAGCGCCTGCAGCCCGTGAACGAGCTTCTCGGCGCTGCCAACATGCAGCAGGACTGCCTCAACCGCCTACTTCAGCCCACGGGATCCGTCTCGCACCACACCAATGACTCCGAGCAGTAGAACACGACGTCTTCGCCACCCGGAGAAGCTCATTCCGGCTGCGCCCGGACCTGGCGCAACCGTGCCCCAGCGACCGGCGGCGGCTTGGGCGACCCGTCGGCCCCAGAAGACCGGCGCCAGCAAGATCCTCCCCCGCAACTCAGCCGTCGTGCTCATCCGGCTTTGGCCGACCCAGCTCCCTGCAGCCCGGTCGTGAGCCGGCTAGGCCCGCGCGCAATTGATGACGCTGACGCCCGTCGCCGCCTCGACCAACTCGCCCTCTCCTTGGAGCTAGAGGAGGAAAATGATGTTGGGCTGGCTTGCTTCGGTCCACGCATCCGAGATGAGCCCTTCCACAAAGGATTCACGCTCCCCCGCGAAACCCCCAAGTACAAAGGCACCGTCAAGCTGGAGGATCGGCTCATCAACTACACCACCGCCATCGGCATCGCGGGCAGCAATCGCTGCCTCGCCGTATGCTACGCCCCGCTCATGCACTAGGGCTCGGCCCGCACATGCGCAGAGCGGGATGGCGAGGTGGTGGTGGCGCAAGGCGGTGAAGGGCGGCACGATGGTGGTTGGCGGCGGCGGTCGCGGCGGAGACGGACGGCGGATGTGTGACCCGGGCGGCGGCAGCGAATGGGCTCACGGGGGCAGGACGTGGGCCTGGCGGGCCGAGGGCGCGGTGGCGGGCGGAGGCCACGTGGCGCCCTCCGATTGGCACGGGCGCGGTGGGGGTTTTGTCCGGTGAAGGCTGGACGTGTCCGGCGGCGGAGGGGAGCGGGGCTAGGGTTTCATCTGTGAAAATTTTGGTGGAGAAGCCATATAAATAGGTAGTGGGAGCTAGGAGAGTGCAAATGAGTTGCGGTTTTCGCCCACACGATCGTGATCCAATGACATAGAGCATGGAGGGGGTTTAGATGGGTTAGTGGGCTGTTTTGGAGGGCTGTTGGGCTGCAACAAAAGAGGGGCTTTAGCAGTTACCCGGTTAACCGTTGGGGCATCAAACAACCTCCAAATGAAACGAAATTTGACAGGCGGCCTACCGGTGATGTTCCAAGGCCACTTGAAAAATATCGACCCATTCCGAGAACATTTTTCTCCCGCTCACGAAACAAGAATAGAGGGTTACAACGGGTGCATGTGGGAGTATCAGATTGCGAAACAGACAACGGGGAAAATGACCGGATGCATGAGACAAACACAAATGCAAATGAGATGCACATGATGACATGATATGAAATGCATGACATGAACAAAATGCAAAACAAAGACAAAAACTCAACCACGAAGGGAATATCATATCACATAGTCGAAAATGCCAAGAGTTGGAGTTCCAAATAAGGAAAGTTACATCCGGGGTGTTTCAACACTCCACCACTACAAGAGGATCTGGTCCCAAGATCTAGGACTGAAAGAACTCTGGATATTCGGAACGGTGGTGATCCTCGCATTCCCAGACGGTCGTAATGGTGTGACCATTTCACTTTCAGGAATTTGATTGAATTGTTGCGAGTCTTGTGCTCGGTTTCTTCAAGAATAGCAAGGGGATGCTCATGATTAGACAAATCTTCTTGGAGGTCAATCTCTTCAAATTTGATAGTGCGCTCAGGAATCTTGAAGCACTTGCGAAGCTATGACACGTGAAATACATCGTGCACGTTTGCGAAGTTGGATGGAAGCTCAAGTTGATAGGCGAGGTCGCCTCTTTTGCCAATGATCTTGAAAGGACCCACGTATCTTGGGGCAAGCTTCCCTTTGATAACGAAGCGTCGAGTGCCTTTCATTGGAGAGACGCAGAGGTAGACATGGTCTCCGATCTCGAAAGCCAAGTCACGGTGCTTGCTATCATAGTAAATCTTCTCGCGTGATTGCGCGGCTTTGAGATTTTCACGGATGACTTTACACATTTCTTTAGCTTCTATGATCAAGTCGTTTCCAAGAAGTTGGCGTTCACCCGTCTCGGACCAATTAAGAGGAGTACGACACTTTCTGCCATAGAGAATTTTGAATGGGGCCTTGCCCAAACTTGCTTGGAAGCTATTGTTGTAGGAGAACTGCTACCTCTTAAGCATGCGTTGGTTTTCCCTTGAAGAGGAAAGGGTGATGCAGCAAAGTAGTATAAGTATTTCCCTCAGTTTTTGAGAACTAAGGTATCAATCCAGTAGGAGACTACACGCAAATCGCCAGTACCTGCACAAACAAATAAGAACCTTGCAACCAATGCGATAAAGGGGTTTGTCAATCCCTTCACGACCACTTGCAAAAGTGCGATTTGATAAAGATAATAAGATAAATATTTTTGGTATTTTTGTGGTATAGATTGGAAAATAAAGATTGCAAATTAAATAGTAAACTAGAATTGTAGATTGGAAACTTATATAATGTAAAGTAGACCCGGGGTCCATAGGTTTCACTAGTGGCTTCTCTCAAGATAGCATGTATTACGGTGGGTGAACAAATTACTGCCGAGCAATTGCTAGAAAAGCGCATAGTTATGATGATATCTAAGGCAATGATCATGAATATAGGCATCACGTCCATGACAAGTAGACCGAAATGATTCTGCATCTACTAATATTACTCCACACATCGACCGCTATCCAACATGCATCTACAGTATTAAGTTCATAAGAATGGAGTAACGCATTAGGCAAGATGACATGATGTAGAGGGACAAAGTCAAGCAATATGATATAAACCCCATCTTTTTATCCTCGATGGCAACAATACAATACGTTTCATTTCCCTTTCTGTCACTGGGATCGAGCACCGCAAGATTGAACCCAAAGCTAAGCACTTCTCCCATTGCAAGAAAGATCAATCTAGTAGGCCAAACTAAACTGATAATTCGAAGAGACTTGCAAAGATATCAAATCATGCATATAAGAATCCAAAGAAGAATCAAAGAATATGCATAGATAATCAAGTTCATAAACCCACAATTCATCGGATCTCGGCAAACACACCGCAAAAAGAATTACATCGAATAGATCTCCAAGAACATCAAGGAGAACTTTGTATTGAGATCAAAAGTGAGAGAATAAGCCATCTAGCTAATAACTATGGACCTGAAGGTCTGTAATAAACTACTCACACATCATCGAAGAGGCTATGATGTTGATGTAGAAGCCCTCCGTGATCGAATCCCCCTCTGGCAGATCGCCAGAAAAGGCCCCAAGATGGGATCTCACGGGTGCAGAAGGTTGCGGCGGTGGAAAAGGTGTTTTGTGGCTCTCCCCGAAGGTTCCAGGGTATAAGAGTATATATAAGTCAAAGAAGTAGGTCGGTGGAGCTGCAAGGGGCCCACGAGGGTGGGGGCGTGCCCTCCTGCCTCGTGGCTTCCTCGTTGCTTCCTTGACGTCCACTCCAAGTCTCCTGGATTGTGTTTGTTCCAAAAACGATCCTCGCGAAGGTTTCATTCCGTTTGGATTCCGTTTGATATTCCTTTTTTGCGAAACACTAAAACAGGCAAAAGTATAGCAATTTGCACTGAGCTTTAGGTTAATAGGTTAGTCCCAAAAATAATATAAAAAGGTATATTAAAGCCCATTAAACATCCAAAACAGATAATATAGTAGCATTGAACAATAAAAAATTATAGATATGTTGGAGACGTATCAAGAACTCGGCATATGTAAGACAATCTTCCCACTTCATACCGAAAGAGATGACACAAGCCCTGATCATGTCTTCGAGGATTTGATTGACTCGCTCGACTTGCCCATTTGTTTGAGGATGGAAAGCCGTGCTGAAGCGAATGTTGGTGCCCATGGCCTTCTAGAAGGAGTCCCAGAACTTAGAAGTGAAAATGCTTCCGCGATCTGAAGATATCAATTGCGGAATACCGTGCAAGGAGACAATTATGGAGGTGTATAGCTCCGCCAACTGAGTTGCTATGATAGATTCTTTGATTGGAAGGAAATAAGCCACTTTTGTAAGCTTGTCAATGACAATGAAGATAGCATCATTCCCACTCTTGGACTTAGGAAATCCAGTAGCGAAGTCCATTTTGATATGGTCAAACTTCCATTCTAGAATAGCAAGAGGTTGGAGGAGACCAGCTGGTCGTTGGTGTTCTGCTTTCACCCTTTGGCAGACATCACATTCATTCACGAATTGAGCAATCTCTCGCTTCATTCGAGTCCACCAATACAACTGCTTGAGGTCATGGTACATCTTCGAACTGCCTGGATGAATGGACAAGAGAGAATTGTGCGCTTCATTCATTATGACCTTCCTTAGATCACCTTTTGGAACCACAATCCGGTCCTCGAAGAATAAAGTGTCTTTGTCATCAATGCGATAGCACTTGTATTGGGGTTGGCCCTTGGCAATACCATGTTCACCTTCTTCACCATGGTATCAAGGAGTTGAGCCTCACGAATTTGGTCTTCCAAAGTTGGAGTGACTTGAAGGTTGGCAAGAAAACCTTGAGGAACAACTTGGAGATTGAGCTTGCGGAAAGCTTCACAAAGATCCGGTTGGAATGGCTTGAGAATTAAGCTGTTGCAGTAAGCCTTTTTGCTCAAAGCATCTGCAATCACATTGGCCTTACCTGGAGTATATTCAATACTCGGATTGTACTCTTGAATAATTTCGACCCAACAAGTTTGCCTGAGGTTGAGGTTGGGTTGAGTGAAGATATACTTGAGGCTCTTGTGATTTGTGAAAATGTCCACTTGCCTTCCCAACAAGAGATGTCTCCATGTTATTAATGCATGGACAACTGCCGCCAACTCAAGATCGTGACTGGGGTAGTTCCTTTCATTGGGCTTCAACTGACGAGAGGTATAGGCCACAACTTTCTTCTCTTGCATTAACACAGCGCCGAGACCTTGCAATGAGGCATCACAGAAAACTTCGAATGGCTTGGATTCATCAAGAGAAGTCAAGACAGGAGTTGAGACAAGCTTCTCTTTCAGAGTGTTGAAAGCAACGTCACACTCAGGAGTCTAGACATACTTGACATGCTTCTGGAGGAGGTTTGAAAGAGGCTTTGCAATCTTAGAGAAATTCTCAATAAATCTTCGGCAATAGCTTGCAAGTCCAAGAAAACTGCGGAGCTGCTTGACATTCTGAGGAGGCTCCCAATTCACAATTGCAGAAACCTTTTCCGGATTAACAAAAATGCCCTTGGTAGAGATGATATGACCAAGATAAAGAACTTCATGAGGCCAAAACTCACATTTGGAAAACTTCGCATAGAATTGATACTCTCTGAGCTTGTCGAGCACCAATCGCAAATGCTTGGCATGATCCTTCTTCTTCTTGGAGAAGACCAAGATATCATCGAGATACACCAGGACGAATTCATTTGTGTAAGGGTTGAAGATGAAGTTCATCATGCGAGAGAACGTTGAAGGAGCATTGACAAGGCCGAAAGACATGACAGTATATTCATAAGAACCAAAGCTTGTTCTGGATGCTGTCTTGGGGATATCTTGTTAACGAATGTGAATCTGATGATAACCCATATGGAGGTCAAGTTTGGAGAATACTTTAGCACCTTTAAGTTGCTCGAAAAGCTCATTGATATTGGGAAGCGATACTTGTTCTTGATTGTCCTCTTGTTCAATGGACGGTAATCGACGCAAAGTCGGTCCGTGCCATCCTTCTTCTGGACAAAAAGAACACCACAAACCCACGGAGATGAACTCGGTCTGATCAAACACAAACGCTCTTATTCATCGAGCTGTTTCTTCAATTCCTTCAACTCCTTCAGTCCAAGCTTGTATGGACGCTTGCAAACGGGTTCAGTGACAGGCTCAAGATCGATAACAAATTCAACTGGCCGGTGAGGAGGCATTCTCGGAAGCTCTTCTAGAAAGACGTCTTGGTACTCACAAACGACTGGAATCTAAGAAATTGCATCTAGCTCGCCCTTCTCATTGAGAGAAAACTGTCAAATGGTTTCATCCCAAGCGGCATAGATGATCACATCCTCAGAAGAGTGTGTCAACATAATCTCCTTGGCAGCACAATCAAGTTGAGCCTTGTGCTTAGAAAGCCAGTCCATGACGACAATTAGATCAATATCTGAATCGCCAAGAACAATTGGGGAAGCCAGAAATTTATAGTTGCCCATCTTGATACTGACATTCGAAACCAACATGCTAGAGCTCAAACGCTTAGCTGGAGAAACAACTTGCAATGCTTTAGGTAATACCTCTGTGTCAAAATTGTGCTTCAATGCAAATGGATATGACATGAAAGAATGCGATGCACCAGAATCAAATAAGACTTTTGTAGGAATATCATTAACTGGAAGATTACCGATGATCACTTGAGAAGAATCCTCTACTTGAGCTTCATTTATCATGTTCACCCTTGCAGACTTGTGATTATGCTTCCACTGCATTGCTTGAAGATCTCACAGGAGGAGGAGGCGGAAGGCGCCTTTGGTTGAAGCACTTGTTCGCATAGTGACCTTTCTGCTGACACTTGTTGCAAGTCACCTATGAGAGCGGACGATGATAAGGAGCACTTGACCTTGGAGCTTGAGTCTGAGACTTGTTCTTATAGCCTAGGTTCGGTGGGTGGGAAGATCCATGGCCACCTTTGTTCTTCTGCTGGTAGGGCTAATGGAACGGAGGAGGAGGAAGCCAGAACTTCTATTGCTTAGCTGCCACTTGTGAGGAAGAAGAAGATTGAATTGCATCCCTGATTCTCTTCTTTGATTCCTCACACTTGAGCTGGGCACCTTCTTGCTTGAGGGCCATGTTATAGAATTGATCAAACTTAGTAGGCTCAACAAGAACGAGAGCTAACTGCAAATCTTCTTTGAGGCCACCTCTGAAGTGATAGATCATGCTCTTTTCATCAGGAACATCCTGCCTTGTGAAGCGAGCAAGTTTCTGAAACTAGATGTTGTATTGGTACACGGACATCCCGCCTTGCTGGAAATTGCAGAACTCCTCATGCTTTCTCTCAGCAAAACTTGTTGGAATATGATGAGCTTTGAAGTCTTGACAGAAATCATCCCAGGTAATCACTCTACCTCCTCTAGAATCTTTGTATTGTTGATACCAATCGGCAGGTTGGTCCTTGAGCTGAAAAGAAGCGAACTTGACGTAGTCCTCAGGCCTGACATTGCTACATTAAAAATGCTTGTTGATGTCAACGAGCCAATCATCGACGTCGTGGCCTCGGCACAGTAGCTGAAAGACTTCGGTTGATTTGCAAGGAACTAGTTGAGGGTAGCAAACTGAGGCTGATTGTTGAAATTCCCCTGGCCTTGATTTCCTTGGTTGCCTTGACCTTGGTTGCGCTCTTGCAAGAGTTGCAAAAGCATCTAGGCATTGGCGTTTGTGGCTGCCATGACAGGTTGCCATGCCTCCGGAGGCGGAGGTGGAGGGTTCGCCTGACTCCCATCATTGCGTTCCGGATCTAGACGCGTTGGAGGAGCCATCCTGAAGAGGGTGACATCCGTTAGAATCTTGATAGATAGATATTCAAGCTGAATCAACGGATAGAAATTGCAACATATAGTCTTCACAATAAACATTCGAACAAGAATGAACGAATGAATTCCAGAGTTAACATCACATGTCCATTAAGGTGAGAAGCCACATAGATAAAGGTTGATGAATGAAACAACAAGGTACGATTGGAACAAATAAGTGGTAAGGATTACCCAATCACAAACCAAATATCCGCGGGGAGAAATAACTAGAGCTACTTGAATTCCCACCAATAAACTCCCGAATCTTTATGGTTATGCAATCTGGTGTTGGGGATACAGCGAGGCACAATATATATCACACAACTAACAAGCCCTACGCTCCAACTATATCCATCCGTCAACACATAACCAAGAAACCTTCGGAAATCATGTACCTCAACCTTCGAAAAGCATCCGTTATACGAGTTATGGCAATACTCCCGAACTCCCGCCCCAATAATGGGTGGTGTCGAGGTTATCTCACCAACAACTGCATAAAAGAGATTTTCGATGTCGGCGAACTCAGGAATTCTAGAACTGCAATGATAAACATGTGACGACAACACCTCGGAGCTCAACTCCCCGGGACACTGCCACAACCCCTAAATGTCAAGAGGCACCAAGAACAATGTTCTCGTCACAAGAATATCAGAACAATCCCAAGATACCCGCGTGATCCTAAAAAAATTTGTGAAATTTGAGGAGAGGAAAGACAAAAACATCTACGTCAGGAGGCCTCACCAGAGCGATGAAGGGGACTGAGGAGTAAAAAGAATCCTACTCTCCGGTATATATAATCCTAAGAATCAAAACATTTTGTTCTAGAGTCAACAACGTCCGCGATTCGATCAAGCAGGGGGCTCCAAAGTCGGGGATGGCTCTGATTACCAATTTGTCACGCCCACGATGCAGCTATAGCTCCCACGTGTCGAGGCACGACTTAGAGGCATAACCGATAGTGGTTTTGTCGCAAGAAGGGTCATCTTCGCAACATCCCATGTAATGAACAAGAAAGGGATAAATAGAGTTGGATTACACTCGCCACGTCACACAATATACAAATAAGTCATACATCATCAGAACACACTCATAATCCGACTACAGACAACCAAATGAAAAGGAAGATAAACCCAACTGCAAGATCCTCGATCGTTCCAACTGGGCTCCGCTACTGATCATCAGGAAACGAAACATAGTAACGACCAAGTTCCTCGTTGAACTCCTACTTGAGTTCGGTAGCATCACCTGCATTGGTATAATCGACACCTACAACTGTTTTGGAAGTATCCGTGAGTCACAAGGACTCAGCAATCTCACACCCGCGAGATCAATAGTATTTAAGCTTATGGATAAGACATGGTAATGAGGGGGAGTTGCAGCAAGCACTAAGAAAATATGATGGCTAACATAAGAGTAAGATGAGAAGCTACGCCACACTCGTGAAGCTAGAAGTGATCAAGAAGTGATCCTGAAACTACTTACGTTCAAACATAACCCAAACCGTGCTCACTTCCCGGACTCCGCCAAAAAGAGACCATCACCGCTACACACGCAGTTGATTCATTTTAATTAAGTCAAGTGTCAAGTTCTCTACAACCGGATATTAACAAATTCCCATCTGCCACCTAACCACGGGCACGGCTCTCGAAATTTTATACCTTGCAGGGGTGTCCCAACTTAGCCCATCACAAGCTCTCACGATCAACAAAGGATATTCCTTCTTCCGAAAAGACCCGATCAGTCTCAGAATCCCGGTTACAAGACATTTCGGCAATGGTAAAAGAAGACCCCCAAGACCGCCCGATGTGCCGAGAAAGAGTCGAATGTATCTCGTTCTCAGGACACATAGGATGGGACAAGCTACGATTAAAACCATCCCTCAAGTTTCCTCGAGGTGGCCCCACAGGTTGCCCATTTCGGACCAACACTCAGAGGAGCACTGGCCCGGGGGGTTAAAATAAAGATGACCCTCGGGTCTGCAGAACCGAAGGGAAAGTTATAGGTTGTTAGGAAAATGTAAAACCAAGGTTGGGCCTTGCTGGAGGAGTTTTATTCAAGGCGAACTGTCAAGGGGGTCCCATAACCCCAACCGCGTAGGGAACACAAAATCAAGGAACATAACACTGATATGACGGAAACTAAGGCGGCAAGAGTGGAACAAAACACCGAGAAAAAGGCCAAGCCTTCCACCCTTTGCCAAGTATATAGACGCATTAATTAAATAACAGATAAAGTGATATCCCAACATGTCCATGTTCCAACATGGAACAAACTACAAGGCACCTGCAACTAGCAATGCTATGAGGGGCTGTGCAAAACCGGTAACTTAGCCAAACAACGGTTTGCTAGGAAGGTGGGTTAGAGACTTGACATGGAAATATGGGAGGAATGATAAACAAGTGGTAGGTAGCGCGACATAGCGATAGAATGAACAACTAGCAAGCAAAGATAGAACTGATATCGAGGATAATGGTCATCTTGCCTGCAAAGTTCTCTGAGTTGTCAAAAGCTTGCTCCTTGTTAGTGTACTCAACAGGTTCCTCATTCACGTACTTGTCTCACGGCTCTACACAAAGCAAGAACACAAGCAGTGGAACAACAATCAATCACGGTGCAAAGCACAAGCTACATGATGCAAGACATGGCATGGAATGCAAGATATGATGTGCAATGCATACGGGTACACCAAAAGGGAAAAGATGATCAATGCATCAACTTGGAAAACCAAGTATGCCGCTGGAAAGATGAGGTGATTTTGGTCGAAATTGATATAAGGATCACCGGAAACGAATGCACGGTTTGTAAAAGACAAGCAAACAATAATGACACAAATCTGCGATTGAACAGCATCATAGCACTTAGAATGCAACAAGAAACTATGCTATAGCACTCCAACATGGCAACAAAGCATATGAGCATAAAGTACAGGTGAATCTCTAGAAAGCATGAACACTAAGCTCCTGCTAGTTCTCACTAAATCAAGCTCAAAATGGCATGGCAAAAATGCAAATGATATCAGCTTCACAGACTTGGAGAAAATACTAAACATGGCAAAACAGCATCATATAACAATGTTTAGAGCTAACAACCAACATGTTACAGGAACATATCATGGCAAACAAAGGCATGGCATGCTAGTACTAAACACATAGAACAAAACTCCCTTGATGAAATTTAACCAAAGATCCATGCAAAATGATGTGGCACCCATGAAAACATGGCAAGTTATATGAACAGTTTCAGACTTAGAAGAAAAACAGAGCATGGCATAAATATAATCATGATAACAACTTTGCAAGCTCATGCCACTCACCACAAAGAATTTCATGGAATAACAAGGCAACCAACATGAATTAGACATATTCAAGAAGTTAACCATGGCAAGATCAAGTTCATAGAGTACATGCATCACTAGCAAAATACATGGCAATATTGAATATCATGTTAACAATCTGCCAGGAACAATAGTTAGCAAAAGTAGAGCAAGGAAATGACATGCTAGATTACTCCATAAGTGCAACCCGAGGTATTAATGGATAGAGCAATACCACATCTTCAAAACATTATTACTGAACTATCTCAAAATGTGCATGGATCTCATGGTAGCAACAAGTTTACATGACAACAAAATGTAACAGGAAAAGGACTTAGCAAAAACACCAAGTGTCTGAAAACAACAACATTATGAAGCCTAGTTTGCATGCTTGTTCTAGTCACCACATAGATACAAAAATTACAAGAGTTGCACCTCTGTAAAAATGGAATGATGGATCTCATAAAACATGTAGAGATCAAGCTCATAGGATGCACACACAAAATGCAATGAAAATGACAAATCACCATGTTCTGATAAATTCTAGTAGACAACATCATATAGCACTTTTGCAACAATGATAATGGCATCAAATGGACAGTAACATGCATGCAAATGGCACTAATATGAAGAGCATCAGGAGACGAACATTTTGATATATCATATGCATGATTCGGAGCACCGAGCACGGAGATTATAGCATGTCAAAGGGGCATCATGATGTAAGAAAAAAAGGACTTAGAGGAATTTCGGGGTCAACCTCTCCAGATCTGGATCTAGGGTTTCAGGCGCGTGCATCGAGGTTCACCGGCCGGACTCGCCGGAGAGGGAGAACGAGGCGGCCGGAGTTCGGAGAGGCCCACCGAAGCGCGTTGGTCGCCGAAGAGGAGCTCGGCGGGGACAGGGACGACAGCGCGGGGCGGCGCCACGGAAGACTCAGAGCGGGGGCGGTGGCGGCTGAGCGCGACACGGTGGTGGCGGCGCAAGGCGGCGAAGGGCGGTGCGGTGGTGGTCGGTGGGGGCAGTCGCAGCGGAGACGGGCGGCAGATGCACGACTCGGGCGACAATGGCGGATGGGCTCGCGGGGGCCGAACGCGGGCCTGGCGGGCCGGTGGCGCGGGGACGGGGCGGAGGCCACGTGGCGCCCTCCGATTGGCGCGGGCGTGGCGGCGGGTTTTGTCCGGTGAAGGCCGGACGTGTCCAGCGGTGGAGGGGAGCGGGACTAGGGTTTCATCAGCGAAAATTTCGGGGGAGAGGCCATATATATAGCTAGGGGGGCTAGGGGAGTCCAACTGAGGTGCGGTTTTCGCCCACACGATCATGATCCAACGACGGAGTGCATGGATTGGGTTTAGATGGGTTAGTGGGCTGTTTTGGAGGGGTGTTGGGCTGCAACAAAAGAGGGGCTCTAGCGGTTACCCGGTTAACTGTTGGGGCATCAAACGATGTCCAAATGGGGATGAAATTTGATAGGCGGCCTACCGGTGATGTTCCAAGGCCACTCGACAAGTCTCGATCCATTCCGAGAACGTTTTTCTCCCCACGAAACAAGAATAGAAGGGTACAGCGGGTGCATGTGGAAGTGTCGGATTGCGAAACGGACAACGAGGAAAATGACCGGATGCATGAGACGAACACGAATGCAAATGAGATTCACATGATGACATGATATCAAATGCATGACATGAACAAAATGTGAAACAAAGACAAAAACCCAACCACAAAGGGAATATCATATCACATAGCCGAAAATGGCAAGAGTTGGAGTTACAAATTAGGAAATTTACATCCGGGGTGTTACAGCCATGCTATATGGCTTACAGCAGGGACTTCAAAGGCGTTTTGAACATCATGGAGCATATGAGATGTTCCAGGAGTTGAAGTTTATCTTGGAGAAGAATGCTCGGATCGATAGGTATGAGACCTTCGATAAGTTATATGCATGCAAGATGGAGGAGAACGGGTCTGTTAGTGAGCACGTACTCGGAATGTCTGGGTACTGCAACCGTCTGGCTGAGTTGGGAATTGAGCTCCCTCCAGAGGCTATCACTGACAGAGTTCTTCAATCGCTACCACCTAGCTACAAGAGCTTTGTGTTGAACTATAACTTGCAAGGGATGAACAAGTCAGTCTTCAAGCTATTCGCGATGCTGAAAGTCGCTGAGTCAGACATCCAGAAGGAGCATCAAGTGTTGATGGTGAATAAAACCACTAGTTTCAAGAAAGGCAAGGGAAAGAAGGGAAACTTCAAGAAGAGCAGCAAAGAAGTTGCTCCTCCTCCCATGAAGAAACCCAAGGCTGGACCCAAGCTTCAGACTGAGTGCTTCTATTGCCAGGGAACTGGCCACTGGAAGCGGAATTGCCCCAAGTATCCGGCCAATAAGAAGGGGGCTAATGTGAACAAAGGTATACATGATATACATGTTATTGATGTGTACCTTACCAACTCTCATTGTAGTGCATGGGTATTTGATACAGGTTCGGTTGCTCACATTTGCATCTCAAAGCAGGAACTACGGAATAGACGTAGGCTGGCGAAGGACGAAGTGACGATGCACGTGGGAAATGGTTCCAAGGTTGATGTGATCGTCATCGGCACACTCGCTCTTCGATTACCATCGGGATTAGTGATGAACCTGAATAATTGTTATTTAGTGCCTGCGTTGAGCATGCACATTATATCAGGATCTTGTTTAATGCGAGATAGTTACTCATTTAAATCACTGTATAATTGTTGTTCTATTTATATGGGTAATATCTTTTATGGTCATGCACCCACTGTGAGGGGTTTATTCTTATTGAATCTCGATAGTGATGATACACATGTTCATAACATTGATGCTAAAAGATGTAGAATCGATAATGATAGTACCACTTTCTTGTGGCACTGCCGCTTAGGTCATATTGGTATAAAACGCATGAAGAAACTGCATGCGGATGGACTTTTGGAGTCACTTGATTTTGGATCACTTGACACATGCGAACCATGCCTCATGGGCAAGATGACTAAGACCTAGTTTTCCAGAACAATGGAACAGGCAAGTGACTTGTTGGAAATCATACATACTGATGTAGCTAAGAACTGGTCCTTTCTCGAGAAGGAGTTTCTCTCGAAAGAATTGAGTGGGACGAAGATAGAACTTGATGAGGTTGTTGAACCTTTATTTCAACCAGTGAGTAGTGCAGTGCAGAAAGATGTTTCTGTGACACCTACGTCAGTTGAAGAGGAAGCTAATGATAGTGATCATGAAGTTTCGAATCAAGTTACTATCGAACCTCGTAGGTCGACAAGGGTACGTACAGCTCCTGAGTGGTATGGTAACCCTGTCTTAGATGTCATGTTGTTGGACAACGATGAACCTACGAGCTATGGAGAAGCGATGGTGGGCCCGGATTCCAACAAATGGTTAGATGCCATGAAATCCAAGATGGGATCCATGTATGAAAACAAAGTATGGACTTTGGAAGTATTACCTGAAGGGCGAAAGGCCATTCATAATAAATGGATCTTCAAGAAGAAGGCGGATGTGGACAGTAATGTGACTATCTATAAAGCTCGACTTGTGGCAAAGGGGTTTTCACAAGTTCAAGGAGTTGACTACGATGAGACTTTCTCACCCATAGCGATGCTTACGTCCGTCAGAATCATGTTAGCAATAACTACATTTTTTTATTATGAAATCTGGCAGATGGATGTCAAAACAGCGTTCCTTAATGGTTTCCTTAAGGAAGAGTTGTATATGATGCAACCAGGAGGTTTTGTCGATTTAGGGAATGCTAACAAAGTCTGCAAACTCCAGTGATCCATTTATGGACTAGTGCAAGCATTTCGGAGTTGGATTCTTCGCTTTGATGAGGTTATCAAAGTGTTTGGGTTTATACAAGTTTTTGGAGAATCTTGTATTTACAAGAAAGTGAGTGGGAGCTCTATAGCGTTTCTAATATTATATGTGGATGACATATTGCTGATTGGAGACAATATAGAACTTTTGGAAAACGTGAAGGAATATTTGAACAAGAGTTTTTCAATGAAGGACCTAGGATAAGCTGCTTTCATATTAGGCATCAAGATCTATAGAGATAGATCGAGACACTTAATAGAACTTTCACAAAGCACATACCTTGATAAGATTTTCAAGAAGTTCAAAATGGATCAGTCCAAGAAGGGGTTCTTGCCTGTTTTACAAGGTGTGAAGTTGGGCCAGACTCAATGCCCAACAACTACAGAGGATAGAGAAAAGATGAGTGTCATCCCCTATGCTTCTACCATAGGCTCTATAATATATGCGATGTTGTGCAAAAGACCGGAGGTCAGCCTTGCCATAAGTATGGCCGGAAGGTTTCAAAGTAATCCAGGAATGGATCACTAGACAGCGGTGAAGAATATCCTTAAGTACCTGAAAAGGACTAAGGAAATGTTTCTCGTTTATGGAGGTGATCAAGAGCTTGTCATAAAGGGTTATGTCGATGCAAGCTTTGACACTGATCCGGATGACTCTAAGTCTCAAACTGGATACGTATATATTCTAAATTGGGGAGCGGTAAGCTAGTGCAATTCCAGGAAAAGCATTGTAGCTGATTCTACATGCGAAGTGGAGTACATAGGTTCCTCGAAGGCTGCAAAGGAAGGTGTCTCAATGAAGCAGTTCATGACAGATCTTGGAGTTGTGCCCAGTGTACTGAACCCAATGACTCTATTCTGTGACAACATTGGTGCCATTGCACTAGTCAAGGAACCAAGGTTTCACAAGAGGACCAGACACATAAAGCGACGCTTCAACTCCATCTGTGATGTAGTCAAGGAGGAGAACATAAACATTTTCAAAGTACATACAGATCTGAATGTTGCAGATCTGTTGAGTAATCCTCTTCCATGGGCAAAACATGGTCAACACCAGAACTCTATGAGTGATAGATTCATTACCATGTAATACTAGATTATTGACTCTGGTGCAAGTGGGAGACTGTTGGAAATATTCCCTAGAGGCAATAATAAAGTGGTTATTATTATATTTCCTTGTTCATGATAATATTTTATTATCCACAGTATAATTTTATTAACCGGAAACTCAAATGCATGTGTGGATACATAGACAACAACTTGCCCCTAGTAAGCCTCTACCAGACTAGCTCGTTGATCAAAGATGGCTATGGTTTCCTAGTCATGGACATTAGCTGTCATTTGATAACGGGACCACATCATTAGGAGAATGATGTGATGGACAAGACCCAAACTATGAACGTAGCATATGATCGTATCAAGTTTATTGCTATCATTTTCTTCATGTCAAGTATATGTTCCTATGACCATGAGATCGTGCAAATCACTGACACCGAAGGAATACCTTGTGTGTACCAAACGTTGCAACGTAACTAGGTGACTATAAAGGGGCTCTGCAGGTATTTCTGAGGGTGTTTGTTAAGTTGACATGGATCAAGACTGGGATTTGTCACTCCATATGATGGAGAGGTATCTTAGGGGCCAATCGGTAATACAGGATCACAATGAGCTTGCAAGCAATGTGACTAATGGGTTAGCCATGGGATCTTGTATTATGGAACAACTAAAGAGACTTGCCGGTAACGATATTGAACTAGGAATGGAGATACCGACGATCGAATCTCGGGCAAGTAACATACCGATAGACAAAGGGAACTACATACGAGATTAGCTAAATCCTTGACATCGAAGTTCGACCGATATAGATCTTCGTATAATATGTAGGAACCAATATGGATATCTAGATCCCGCTATTGGTTATTGACCGTAGAGGTGTCTCGGTCATGCCTGCATAGTTCTCGAACCTGCGGGGTCTACACACTTAACGTTTTGTGACGCTATTGGTATAGTTGAGTCATTTTGGTGGTTACCGAAGGTTGTTCAGAGTTTTGGATGAGATCCCGGACGTGACGAGGAACTTCAGAATGGTCCGGAGGTGAAGATCGATATATAGGACGAAGGGAATCGGAGTCCCGAAGTGTTCCAGGGGTACTGGGTTGTGACGAGGATGACCGAAAGGGGTTTCGGGGACCCTGGCAAGTGTTGAGGGAGCCTCATGGGCCAAGGGGAGGGGCACACCAGCCCACTATGGGGGTTGTGCGCACCCCCTCACCCCATCCCCCGTAGCCAGAGGAGGTGGGGGCACCCCCTAGAGCTGCCACCCCTTTTGCCTAGGGCGCCAAGCCTCCTAAGGGGGAGGCACCCAAAACCCACCTAGGGTTGCCCCTTGTGGCCGCCGGCCCCTATCGGCGTTCTAGGAATGGGGGTACCCAGATCAGCCAGCTTGCGGCCCATGGCGTGGCTCCCTCGGTGTCCCGGTATGGTCCACCGGCAAGACCTCCAAGACAAGACCCTCGCGAGGGCCCTGGCCTCGCGAGGCGGACAATGCCAAGAGCTCCCAGGGGGCAGCCTCCCTAGGTTACCTCCCGGGGAGTAGAGATTTTTATGTAGGTACCCAGCCTCATGAGGCCATGATGATGTGAGCCATGATGACCATGGCCAGGCGGGAGCCAGCGGGCACAGAGGAGACAATTTCCTCTTTGGTGCTAAGGAGGCAAGGATGAGCACGGGTTCCCAAGGAATCCCCCAAAGGTTTCCATTCTAGTGCAACAAGACCAAGACCATGAGTTCGGCAGGATGGATGTCATCGCCGAGCCCACCACTACATCACGACCGGAAGCTTTGCAGGCGAAGACCATCTTTCGTTAGGATTAGATGTACTTCTTGTCCCCTTTTAAATTGGGCACTATGGGATCCCTTCCCGCCTATGATGTTTTTAGGGAAGAGGGCCAAAGCCACTATAAATATAGGCTAGGAACCACCATAGAGGGGGATGGGATCCTTTCCACCCTCACCACCATAGCCCTTGCGAGGCTATTCATCCACTGTACTAGTTCATCCTCAGCTCCTCGTGAGGCCAACCCACCACAAAGAAGGAGAGGGTTCTACACCACAAGGTGGCCCGGACCTGGGTAAACTGTCGTGTTCATCTTCTTCCCCACTTGAGCGCGTACCTGACAAGGCTAGGCTGTACGGCGACGAGCTTGAGACTTGAGAGGTTGAGATCTTCACACACGCCCAGAGTTCGAACCTTCTTGGGTCTGCAGAGCCCTGAATCCGACATTTGGCGCGCCAGGTAGGGGTGTGTCAAAATCCTTCTTCCATCTCCGCTTTGTCCTTGCTTCGTCGCTCCAATGGTCGATGCACGCTGGGTCCACACCGAGCGTCGGGCTGCTCGCATCACTCAGACGGCGCCCGTAGGCAATAGCGCTCCCTGCCACTCTGCCTCTCCCACGGCTAACGCCGACACCGACCCCGCTGCTCATGAGCAGCAGGACTCGTCGTTGTCATCCTCCGCGCGGTGCGATGGCTGCACCGCCACTCCGTCACCCACTCCAGTCATGGCGTCGTCCTCCAACACTCGTCGCGGGCCGGCAAACGCGCAGGCTGCGCTCCTCATGGCGTGTGAGCTGCTGCGCTACCATCCCGCCGACAACCGCTATGATGACTGGCATGGCCGCATCGCCGAGCTTGTCAACGATGCCAGTGAAGTCCCTGCATTTTCCTGCTCATTCTATCCCCCGCCATTCCAGGCGGGTGACATGGTGCACGGTGCACCTCCCCCTCCTCTGCGCGGCGCTGACCACAAGCCCGGGCGTGATGCGCCACCGCGTGACCCACCGCGTGGGGCGCCGGCGCACGATGAGGCAAGCTGTCAGGTGGTGCAGCGGCCGCAAGGTGACACGCGTGCACTCCGTACGCCCTTGTGTCAGCATCAAGACCACGCGCCACCAGAGGTTGTGGCGCGTGGGCATCAAGACCGAGCTCTGCCCATGCAGCCTGCACTCATGAGTGCGACGGGCTGTCGCGTCTTCACCCTAGAGGTGCGCCGCCTTGTCTAGCCCGGCAAGTTCAAGCCAGA
The DNA here is from genome assembly GCF_018294505.1 of Triticum aestivum. NCBI lineage: Eukaryota > Viridiplantae > Streptophyta > Magnoliopsida > Poales > Poaceae > Triticum > Triticum aestivum. Next base: position 284,623,863 of record NC_057803.1, on the reverse strand, counting down.
CCTGCATCCACACTACGACGGCACCCCTGACCCTACGGAGTTCCCACAGCTCTACTTGCTAAGCATTGAGGCGGCGAACGATGATGAGAAGGTCATGGTGAATTGATTTCCCATGGCTCTCAATGTGGGGGAACGCAGTAATTTCAAAAAAAAAATCCTAAGCACACACGAGATCCATCTAGGTGATGCATAGCAACGAGAGGGGAGAGTGTTGTCCACATACCCTCATAGACCGTAAGCGGAAGCGTTATGACAACGCGGTTGATGTAGTCGTACATCTTCATGATCCAACCGATCCTAGCACCGAAGGTACGACACCTCCGCGATCTGCACACGTTCAGCTCGGTGACGTCCCACGAACTCTAGATCCAGCTGAGGTCTAGGGAGAGTTTTGTCAGCACGACGGCGTGATGACGGTGATGATGAAGTTACCAATGCAGGGCATCGCCTAAGCTCTACAACGATATGACCGAGGTGGAAATCTGTGGAGGGGGCCACCGCACATGGCTAAACAATCAACTTGTGTGTCTATGGGGTGCCCCCTCCCCCGTATATAAAGGAGTGGACGAGGGGAGGGCCGGCCCTCTCATGTTGCGCCCAAGGGGGGAGTCCTACTCCCGGTGGGAATAGGATTCCCCATTCCCTAGTTGGAGTAGGACAGGAAGGAAGGGGGAGATAGGGAAGGAAAGGGGGGCCGGCCCCCCACCCAATTCGAATTGGGTTTGGAGGGTCACGCCCTCCACCTTGGCCACCTCCTCCTCTCCCCCACTAAGGCCCAATAAGGCCCATTGACTCCCTGGGGGTTCCGGTAACCCCTCGGTACTCCGGTAAATGCCCGAACTCATCCGGAACCATTCCGATGTCCAAACATAGCCTTCCAATATATCGATCTTTATGACTCGACCATTTCGAGACTCCTCGTCATGTCCGTGATCACATCTGGGACTCCGAACTACCTTCGGTACATCAAAACACATAAACTCATAATATCGATCATCATCGAATGTTAAGTGTGCGGACCCTATGGTCAATAACCAATAGCGGAACCTGGATGCTCATATTGGTTCCTACATATTCTACGAAGATCTTTATCGGTCAAACCGCATAACAACATACGTTGTTCCCTTTGTCATTGGTATGTTACTCGCCCGAGATTCAATTGTGGGTATCTCAATACCTAGTTCAATCTCATTACCAGCAAGTCTCTTTACTCGTTCTGTAATGCAACATCCTGTAACTAACTCATTATTCACATTGCTTGCAAGGCTTATAGTGATGTGCATTACCGAGAGGGCCCAGAGATACCTCTCTGATACACAGAGTGACAAATCCTAATCTCGATCTATGCCAACTCAAGAAACACCATCGGAGACACCTGTAGAGCATCTTTATAGTCACCCAATTACGTTGTGACATTTAATAGCACACTAAGTGTTCCTCCAGTATTCGGGAGTTGCATAATCTCATAGTCATAGGAACATGTATAAGTTATGAACAAAGCAATAGCAACAAACTAAACAATCATCGTGCTAAGCTAATGGATGGGTCAAGTCAATCACATCATTCTCTAATGATGTGATCCCTTTAATCAAATGACAACTCATATTAATGGTTAGGAAACTTAACCATCTTTGATTAACGAGCTAGTCAAGTAGAGGCTTACTAGTGACACTTAGTTTATCTATGTATTCACACATGTAATAAGTTTCCGGTTAATAAAATTCTAGCATGAATAATAAACATTTATCATGATATAAGGAAATATAAATAACAACTTTATTATTGCCTCTAGGGCATATTTCCTTCAGTCTCCCACTTGCACTAGAGTCAATAATTTAGATTACACAGTAATGATTCTAGCACCCATGGAGTCTTGGTGTTGATCATGTTTTGCTTGTGAGAGAGGCTTAGTCAACGGGTCTACAACATTCAGATCTGTATGTATCTTTCAAATCTCTATGTCTCCCTCCTTGACTTGATCGCGGACGGAGTTGAAGCGTCTCTTGATGTGCTTGGTTCTCTTGTGAAATCTGGATTCCTTTGCCAAGGAAATTGCACCAGTATTGTCACAAAAGATTTTCCTTGGACCCGATGCACAAGGTATGGCACCTAGATCGGATATGTACTCCTTCATCCAGACTCCTTCATTTGCTGCTTCCGAAGCAGCTATGTACTCCGCTTCACATGTAGATCCCGCCATGACGCTGTCCTTGGAACTGCACCAACTGATAGCTCCACCATTCAATAAAAATATGTATCCAGTTTGTGACTTAGAGTCATCCGGATTAGTGTCAAAGCTTGCATCGACATAACCATTTACAACGAGCTCTTTGTCACCTCCATAAACAAGAAACATATCCTTAGTCCTTTTCAGGTATTTCAGGATATTCTTGGCCGCTGTCCAGTGATCCACTCCTGGCTTACTTTGGTACCTCCCTGCTAAACTAATAGCAAGGCACACATTAGGTCCGGTACACAGCATTGCATACATGATAGAACCTATGGCTGAAGCATAGGGAATGACTTTCATTTTCTCTCTATCTTCTGCAGTGGTCAGGCATTGAGTCTAACTCAACTTCACACCTTATAACATAGGCAAGAACCCTTTCTTTGCTTGATCCATTTTGAACTTCTTCAAAACTTTATCAAGGTATGTGCTTTGTCAAAGTCCAATTAAGCGTCTTGATCTATCTCTATAGATCTTGATGCCCAATATATAAGCAGCTTCACCGAGGTCTTTCATTGAAAAATTCTTATTCAATTATCCTTTTATGCTATTCAGAAATTCAGTATCATTTTCGATCAACAATATGTCATCTACATATAATATCATAAATGCTACAGAGCTCCCACTCACTTTCTTGTAAATATAGGCTTCTCCAAAATCTGTATAAAACCATATGCTTTGATCACACTATTAAAACATATATTCCAACTCTGAGAGGCTTGCACCAATCCATAAATGGATCGTTGGAGCTTGCACACTTTGTTAGCACCTTTTGGATCGACAAAACCTTCTGGTTGCATCATATACAACTCTTCTTTAAGATATCCATTAAGGAATGCAGTTTTGACATCCATTTGCCAAATTTCATAATCATAAAATGCGGCAATTGCTAACATGATTTGGACGGACTTAAGCATCGCTACGGGTGAGAAGGTCTCATCGTACTCAGCTCCTTAGACTTGTCGAAAATGTTTCACAACAAGTCGAGCTTTCTTGACAGTAATATTACCGTCAGCGTCAGTCTTCTTCTTGAAGGTCCATTTGTTCTCTATGGCTTGACGATCATCGAGCAAGTCAACCAAAGTCCACACTTTGTTATCATACATGGATCCCATCTCAGATTTCATGGCCTCAAGCCATTTTGTGGAATCTGGGCTCATCATCGCCTCCTCATAGTTTGTAGGTTCGTCATGGTCAAGTAACATGACCTCCAGAACAGGATTACCGTACCACTCTGGTGCGGATCTTACTCTGGTTGACCTACGAGGTTTGATAGTAACTTGATCAGAAGTTTCATGATCATCATCTTTAGCTTCCTCACTTACTGGTGTAGGAATCACTAGAACTGATTTCTGTGATGAACTCCTTTCCAATAAGGTAGTAGGTATAGTTACCTCATCAAGTTCTACTTTCCTCACTCACTTAATTTCGAGAGAAACTCCTTCTCTAGAAAGGATCCATTCTTAGCAATGAATATCTTGCCTTCGGATCTGTGATAGAAGGTGTACCCAACGGTCTCCTTTGGGTATCCTATGAAGACACATTTCTCCGATTTGGGTTCGAGCTTATCAGGTTGAATCTTTTTCACATAAGCATCGCAACCCCAAACTTTAAGAAACGACAACTTGGGTTTCTTGCCAAACCACAGTTCATGAGGTGTCGTCTCAACGGATTTCGATGGTGCCCTATTTAATGTGAATGCAGCCATCTCTAAAGCATAACCCCAAAATGATAGCGGTAAATTAGTAGAGACATCATAGATCGCACCATATCTAATAAAGTACGGTTACGACGTTCGGACACACCATTACGCTATGGTGTTCCAGGTGACGTGAGTTGCGAAACTATTCCACATTGTTTCAAATGAAGACCAAACTCGTAACTCAAATATTCACCTCCACGATCAGATCATAGAAACTTAATTTTCTTGTTACAATGATTTTCCACTTCACTCTGAAATTCTTTGAACTTTTCAAATGTTTCAGACTTATGTTTCATCAAGTAGATATACCCATATCTGCTCAAATCATCAGTGAAGGTTAGAAAATAACGATACCTGCCACGAGCATCAACACTCATCGGACTGCATACATCAGTATGTATTATTTCCAATAAGTTTGTTGCTCATTCCATTGTTCCTGAGAATGGAGTCTTAGTCATCTTGCCCATGAGGCATGGTTCGCAAGCATCAAGTGGTTCATAATCAAGTGATTCCAAAAGTCCATCAGTATGGAGTTTCTTCATGCGCTTTACACCAATATGACCTAAACGGTAGTTCCACAAATAAGTTGCACTATCATTATTAAACTTATATCTTTTGGCTTCAATACTATGAATATGTGTATCTCTACTATCGAGATTTAGTAAAAATAGACCACTCATCAAGGGTGCATGACCATAAAAGATATTTCTCATATAAATAGAACAACCATTATTCTCCGATTTGAATGAATAACCGTCTCGCATCAAACAAGATCCAGATATAATGTTCATGCTTAACGCTGGCACCAAATAACAATTATTCAGGTCTAATACTAATCCCGAAGGTATATGTAGAGGTAGCATGCCGACGGCGATCACATCGACTTTGGAACCATTTCCCACGCGCATCGTCACCTCGTCCTTAGCCAATCTTTGCTTAATTTGTAGCCCTTGTTTCGAGTTGCAAATATTAGCAACAGAACCAGTATCAAATACCCAGGCGCTACTGCGAGCATTAGTAAGGTACACATCAATAACATGTATATCAAATATACCTTTCACTTTGCCATCCTTCTTATCCGCCAAATACTTGGGGCAGTTCCGCTTCCAGTGACCAGTCCCTTTGAAATAGAAGCACTCAGTCTCAGGCTTAGGTCCAGACTTGGGCTTCTTCACTTGAGCAGCAACTTGCTTGCTATTCTTCTTGAAGTTCCCCTTCTTCCCTTTGCCCTTCTTTTTTAAACTGGTGGTCTTGTTGACCATCAACACTTGATGCTCCTTGATTTCTATTTCCGCAGCTTTTAGCATTGCGAAGAGCTCGGGAATTCTCTTATCCATCCCTTGCATATTATAGTTCATCAGGAAGCTCTTATAGCTTGGTGGCAGTGGTTGAAGAACTCTGTCAATGACACTATCATCAGGAAGATTAACTCCCAGCTGAGTCAAGTGATTGTGGTACCCAGACATTCTAAGTATATGTTCACTGACAGAATTATTCTCCTCCATTTTGCAGGTATAGAACTTATTGGAGACTTCATATCTCTCAATCCGTAGGTGCAAAACTGTCTTGCACCCATTGTATGTGAACATAGAGCTTATCACACCCGATCAACACGTGGTGTCTCGGCACGAAAAACTATCGCAATGGTGCATACTCAGGGAGAACACTTATACCTTGAAATTTAGTGAGGATCATCTTATAATGCTACTGCCGAACTAAGCAAAATAAGATGCATAAAGGATAAACATCACATGCAATCAAATATAAGTGATATGATATGGCCTTCAACATCTTGTGCCTTTGATCTCCGTCTCCAAAGCACTGTCATGATCACTATCGTCACCGGCTTGACACCTTGATCTCCATCGAAGCATCGTTATTGTCTTGCCAACTATTGCTTCTACGACTATTGCTACCGCTTAGTGATAAAGCAAAGCAATTACATGGCGATTGCATTTCATACAATAAAGCGACAACCATATGGCTCCTGCTAATTGCCGATAATTGTGTTACAAAACATGATCATCTCATACAACAATTTATATAATCACGTCTTGACCATATCACATCACAACGTGCCCTGCAAAAACAAGTTAGACGTCCTCTACTTTGTTGCTGCAAGTTTTACGTGGCTGCTACGGGCTTCTAGCAAGAACCGTTCTCACCTACGCATCAAAAACCACAACGTAGTATAGTGATTGCTTTTTGATCTTCAGAAAGAACCCTATTCATTGAAACTGATTCAACTAATGTTGCAGAAACAGACACCCACTAGCCACATGTGTGCGAAGCACGTCGGTAGAACAAGTCTCGCGTAAGCGTACGCGTAATGTCGGTCTGACCCGCTGCTACCTCTTGAGCATGCGTTGGTTTTCCCTTGAAGAGGAAAGGGTGATGCAGCAAAGTAGCGTAAGTATCTCCCTCAGTTTTTGAGAACCAAGGTATCAATCCAGTAGGAGATTACACGCAAGTCGCCTAGTACATGCACAAACAAATAAGAACCTTGCAACCAACACGATAAAGGGGTTGTCAATCCCTTCACGGCCACTTGCAAAAGTGAGATCTGATAAAGATAATAAGATAAATATTTTTTGGTATTTTTGTATAGATTGGAATGTAAAGATTGCAAAACAAATAGTAAACAAGAATTGTAGATCGGAAACTTATATAATGTAAAGTAGACCCAGGGGGCATTGGTTTCACTAGTGGCTTCTCTCAAGATAGCATATATTACGGTGGGTGATCAAATTACTGCCGAGCAATTGATAGAAAAGTGCATAGTTATGATGATATCTAGGCATGATCATGAACATAGGCATCACGTCTGTGTCAAGTAGACCGAAACGATTATGCATCTACTACTATTACTCCACACATCGACCGCTATCCAGCATGCATCTAGAGTATTAAGTTCATAAGAATAGAGTAACACATTAGGCAAGATGACATGATGTAGAGGGATAAACTCAAGCAATATGATATGAACCCCATCTTTTTATCCTCGATGGCAACAATACAATACGTGCCTTACTGCCCCTACTGTCACTGGGAAAGGACACTGAAAGATTGAACCCAAAGCTAAGCACTTCTCCCATTGCAAGAAAGATCAATCTAGTAGGCCAAACCAAACTGATAATTTGAAGAGACTTGCAAAGATATCAAATCATGCATATAAGAATTCAGAGAAGAATCAAATATTGTTCATAGATAATCTTAATCATAAACCCACAATTCATCGGATCTCGACAAACACACCGCAAAAATAACTACATCGAATAGATCTCCAAGAACATCAAGGAGAACTTTGTATTGAGATCCAAAGAGAGAGAAGAAGCCATCTAGCTAATAACTATGGACCTGAAGGTCTGTGGTAAACTACTCACACATCATCGAAGAGGCTATGGTGTTGATGTAGAAACCCTCCATGATCTAATCCCCCTTCGGCAGATCGCCGAAAAAGGTCCCCAGATGGGATCTCACGGGTGCAGAAGGTTGCGGCGGTGGAAAAGTCTTTTCGTGGCTCCCCTGGATGTTTTCAGGGTATAAGAGTATATATAGGCGAAGGAAGTAGGTCGGTGGAGCTATGAGGGGCCCACGAGGGTGGGGGCGCGACTGCCCCCCTGGGCGCGCCGCCCTACCTCGTGGCCACCTCGTTGCTTCCAATCCAAGTCTCCTGGATTGCGTTTGTTCCAAAAAAGATCCTCGCGAAGGTTTCATTCCGTTTGGATTCCGTTTGATATTCCTTTTCTGCGAAACACTGGAATAGGCAAAAAACAACAACTGGCATTGGGCCTCCGGTTAATAGGTTGGTCCCAAAAATAATATAAAAGTGCATATTAAAGCCCATTAAACATCCAAAACAGATAATATAATAGCATGGAACAATAAAAAATTATAGATACGTTGGAGACGTATCAGCATCCCCAAGCTTAATTCCTACTCGTCCTCAAGTAGGTAAATGATAAAAAAAGAATTATTGATGTGGAATCCTACCTAACATAATTTTCAATGTAATTTACTTTATTGTGGCATGAATATTCAGATCTGAAAGATTCGAGACAAAAGTTTAATATTGACATAAAATAATAATACTTCAAGCATACTAATAAAGCAATCATGTCTTCTCAAAATAACATGGCCAAAGAAAGTTATCCCTACAAAATCATATAGTCTGGCTATGCTCTATCTTCATCACACAAAATATTTAAATCATGCACAACCCCGGTGACAAGACAAGCAATTGTTTCATACTTTTTATGTTCTCAAACTTTTTCAATCTTCACGCAATACATGAGCGTGAGCCATGGACATAGCACTATAGGTGGAATAGAATGGTGGTTGTGGAGAAGACAAAAAGGAGAAGATAGTCTCACATCAACTAGACGTATCAACGGGCTATGGAGATGCCCATCAATAGATATCAATGTGAGTGAGTAGGGATTACCATGCAATGGGCGCCGTAGAGCTATAAGTGTATGAAATCTAAACAAAAGAAACTAAGTGGGTGTGCATCCAACTCGCTTGCTCACGAAGACCTAGGGCATTTTGAGGCAGCCCATCATTGGAATATACAAGCCAAGTTCTATAATGAAAATTCCCACTTAGTATATGAAAGTGACAAAATAGGAGACTCTCTATCATGAAGATCACGGTGTTACTTTGAAGCACAAGTGTGGAAAAGGATAGTAGCATTGCCCCTTCTCTCTTTTTCTCTCATTTTTTATTTGGGCCTTTTTCTCTTTTTTTATGGCCTCTTTTTTCGTTCGGAATCTCATCCCAACTTGTGGGGGAATCATAGTCTCCATCATCTTTACCTCACATGGGACAATGCTCTAATAATGAAGATCATCACTCTTTTATTTACTTAATTACAACTCAAGAATTACAACTCGATACTTAGAAGAAAATATGACTTTATGTGAATGCCTCCGGCAGTGTACCGGGATGTACAATGAAACAAGAGTGACATGTATGAAAGAATTACGAATGGTGGCTTTGCCACAAATACGATGTCAACTACATGATCATGCAAAGCAATATGACAATGATGAAGCGTGTCATAAATAACGGAACGGTGGAAAGTTGCATGGCAATATATCTCGGAATGGCTATGGAAATGCCATAATAGGTAGGTATGGTGGCTGTTTTGAGCAAGGCATATGGTGGGTATGGTGGAAGGGTGAGAGTGTGTATAATCCATGGACTCAACATAAGTCATAAAGAACTCACATACTTATTGCAAAAATCTATTAGTCATCAAAACAAAGTACTACGTGCATGCT
>NC_057803.1:284609597-284614462 GCF_018294505.1 Triticum aestivum | reverse complement strand
AATCAATAAATAAATCATGTTCTGACTTCATCACATAACGGTTCACCATATGTGCATGCTACGGGAATCACAAACCTAGCATGGCTCTAATATTACCATCTTCATCTCTCAAAACAATCATCAAGTATAAAACTTCTCATAGTATTCAATGCACTTTATATGAAAGTTTTTATTATACCCATCTTGGATGCCTATCATATTAGGACTAATTTCATAACCAAAGCAAATTACCATGCTGTTCTAAAGGACTCTCGAAATAATATAAGTGAAGCATGAGAGATCAATAATTTCTATAAAATAAAACCACCACCATGCTCTAAAAAGATATAAGGGAAGCACTAGAGCAAAATTATCTAGCTCAAAAGATATAAGTGAAGCACATAGAGTATTCTAATAAATTCCGATTCATGTGTATCTCTCCAAAGGGTGTGTACAGCAAGGATGATTGGGGTAAACTAAAAAGCAAAGAGTCAAATCATACAAGACGCTCCAAGCAAAACACATATCATGTGGTGAATAAAAATATAGCCTCAAGTAAAGTTACCGATAGACAAAGACGAAAGAGGGGATGCCTTCCGGAGCATCCCCAAGCTTAGGCTTTTGGTTGTCCTTGAATTTTACCTTGGGTTGCCTTGGGTATCCCTAAGCTTAGGCTCTTGCCACTCCTTATTCCAAGATCCATCAAATCTTTACCCAAAAACTTGAAAACTTCACAACACAAACTCAACAGAAAATCTCATGAGCTCCGTTAGTATAAGAAAACAAACCACCACTTTAAGGTACTGTAATCAAATCATTCTTTATTTATATTGGTGTTAAACTTAATGTATTCCAACTTCTCTATGGTTCATACCCCCCGATACTAGCGATAGATTCATCAAAATAAGCAAACAACACACGAAAAAACAAAATCTGTCAAAAACAGAACAGTCTGTAGCAATCTGTAGGTTTCGAATAGTTCTATAACTCCAAAACTCCTGATAAATTAGCACATCCTAAATAATTTGCATATTGATCTACTGCAGTTGGAAACATTATTTTATCGCTCTCTGGTAAAAAACGAAAATTATTCTCGTGAGCACATACTTTCTGTTTTTTTCAGCAAGATCAAATAACAATCACCCAAGAAGATCCTAAAGGCTTTACTTGGCACAACCACTAATTAAAACATAAAAACACAATCATAACAGAGGATAGATGATTTATTTATTACTAAACAGGAACAAAAAGCAAGGAACAAAAATAAAATTGGGTAGCCTCCCAACAAGCGGTATCGTTTAACGCCCCTAGCTAGGCATAAAAACAACGATAGATCTAGGTAATGTCATCTTTGGTATGCAGTCCATATGTGGATCTCATAATAGATTCATAAGATAATTTAATTCTCTTTCTAGGAAAGTGTTCCATGCCTTTCCTTAACGGAAATTGGAATCTAATATTTCCTTCTTTCATGTCAATAATTGCACCAATCGTTCTAAGGAAAGGTCTACCAAGAATAATAGGACAAGTAGGATTGCAATCTATATCAAGAACAATGAAATCTACGGGCACATAATTCCTATTTGCAACAATAAGAACATCATTAATCCTGCCCATAGGTTTCTTAATGGTCGAATCCGCAAGATGCAAATTTAAAGAACAATCGTCAAATTCACGAAAACCTAACACATAACACAAAGTTTTTGGAATTGTGGAAACACTAGCACCCAAATCACATAAACCATAGCATTCATGATCTTTAATCTTAATTTTAATAGTAGGTTCCCACTCATCATAAAGTTTTCTAGGGATAGAAACTTCTAGTTCAAGCTTTTCTTTATGAGATTGCATTAAAGCATCAACGATGTGTTTGGTAAAAGCTTTATTTTGATCATAAGCATGAGGAGAATTTAGCACGGATTGCAACAAGGGAATACAATCTATCAAAGAGCAATTATCATAATTAAATTCCTTGAAATCCAAAATAGTGAGTTCATTGCTATGTAAAGTTTTGACCTCTTCAATCCCACTTTTATTAATTTTTGCATCAAGATCTAAAAACTCCGAATCATTGGGACGCCTTCTAACTAAAGTTGACTCATCTCCAGTCCCATATTTATCAAGATTAATATTGGCAAACAAAGATTTAATAGGAGATACACCAATCACTTCTAGATCTTCATCATTATTATCATGAAAACTAGAAGAACACGCTTTCACAAAGCAATCTTTCTTAGCACGCATCCTCGCGGTTCTTTCTTTGCACTCGTCAATGGAAATTATCATGGCTTTGAGAGACTCGTTGATATCATGCTTAGGTGGAATAGATCTAAGTTTCAAAGAATCAACATCAAGAGAAATTCTATCCACGTTCCTAGCCAACTCATCAATCTTAAGCAAATTTTCTTCAATCAAAGCATTGAAATTATTTTGTAAACTCATAAATTCTTTAACACTAGTCTCAAAATCAGAGGGAGTCTTATTAAAATTTACATAATAGTTGTTGTAGGAATTACCAAATTATGAGAGGAATTACTAGGGAAGGGCCTAGAATTAAAATTTCCTCTATACGCGTTGTTACCAAAATTGTTCCTACCAAAAAAAATCACATCCATAGATTCATCATTATTCTCAATCAAAGTGGACAAGGGCATATCATTAGGATCACAAGAAACACTCTTATTAGCAAACAACTTCATAAGTTCATCCATCTTTCCACTCAACACATTAATCTCTTCTATCGCATGAACTTTTTTACTAGTAGATCTTTCGGTGTGCCATTGAGAATAATTAACCATAATATTATCTAGGACTTTAGTAGCTTCTCCTAAAGTGATTTCCATAAAAGTGCCTCTCGCGGCCGAATCTAAAAGATTTCTAGAAGCAAAATTCAATACAACATAAAAATTATGTATAATCATCCATAAATTCAAACCATGTGTAGGGCAATTATGTATCATTAATTTCATCCTCTCCAAAGCTTGTGCAACATGCTCATGATCAAGTTGCTTAAAATTCATAATATCGTTTCTAAGAGAGATGATCTTAGTGGGAGGAAAATACTTAGACATAAAAGCATCTTTGCACTTATTCCATGAATCAATACTATTTTTAGGAAAAGAAGAGAACCAAGTTTTCGCATGATCTCTAAGCGAAAACGGAAATAGCTTCAATTTAAGAATATCATTATCCACATCTTTCTTCTTTTGCATATCACATAAGTCAACAAAGTTGTTTAGATGGGTAGCGGCATCTTCACTAGGAAGGCCAGCAAATTGATCTTTCATGACAAGATTCAGCAAAGCAGTATTAATTTCACAAGATTCAGCATCGGTAAGAGGAGCAATCGGAGTGCTAATAAAATCATTGTTGTTGGTATTGGTAAAGTCACATAATTTAGTATTGTCTTGGGCCATCGTGACAAACAATCAATCCAACACACAATAACACAAGAGGCAAGCGAACGAAGGCGAATGGAAAAAGGGTGAACGGAAAAGAGGTGAATAAAACATCAAGGGTGAAGTGGCGGAGAGGAAAACGAGAGGCAAATGGCAAATAATGTAATGCGAGGGATAAGAGTTTGTGATGGGTACTTGGTATGTCTTGACTAGAGTGTGTATCTCCCCGACAACGGCGCCAGAAATCCTTCTTGCTACTCCTTGAGCATGTGTTGGTTTTCCCTTGAAGAGGAAAGGGTGATGCAGCAAAGTAGAGTAAGTATTCCCCTCAGTTCTTGAGAACCAAGGTATCAATCCAGTAGGAGATTACACGCAAGTCGCCTAGTACCTGCACAAACAAATAAGAACCTTGCAACCAACGCAATAAAGGGGTTGTCAATCCCTTCATGGCCACTTGCAAAAGTGAGATCTAATAAAGATAATAAGATAAATATTTTTGGTATTTTTGTATAGATTGGAAAGTAAAGATTGCAAAATAAATAGTAAACTAGAATTGTAGATCGGAAACTTATATAATGTAAAGTAGACCCGGGGGCCATGGGTTTCACTAGTGGCTTCTCTCAAGATAGCATGTATTACGGTGGGTGAACAAATTACTGCCGAGCAATTGATAGAAAAGCGCATAGTTATGATGATATCTAGGCATGATCATGAACATAGGCATCACTTCCATGTCAAGTAGACTCAAATGATTCTGCATCTACTACTATTACTCCACACATCGACCGCTATCAAGCATGCATCTAGAGTATTAAGTTCATAAGAACAAAGTAACGCATTAGGCAAGATGACATGATGTAGAGGGATAAACTCAAGCAATATGATATCAACCCCATCTTTTTATCTTCGATGGCAACAATACAATACGTGCCTTGTTGCCCCTACTATCACTGGGAAAGGACACGGCAAGATTGAACCCAAAGCTAAGCACTTATCCCATTGCAAGAAAGATCAATTTAGTAGGCCAAATCAAACTGATAATACGAAGAGACTTGCAAAGATATCAAATCATGCATATAAGAATTCAGAGAAGAATCAAGTATTGTTCATAGATAATCTTAATTATAAACCCACAATTCATCTGATCTCGGCAAAGACACCGCAAAAAGAATTACATCGAATAGATCTCCAAGAACATCGAGGAGAACTTTGTATTGAGATCCAAAGAGAGAGAAGAAGCCATCTAGCTAATAACTATGGACCTGAGGGTCTGTGGTAAACTACTCACACATCATCGGAGAGGCTATGGTGTTGATGTAGAAACCCTCCATGGTCTAATCCCCCTCCGACAGATCGCTGGAAAAGGCCCCCAGATGGAATCTCACGGGTACAGAAGGTTGCGGCGGGGGAAAATTCGTTTCGTGGCTCCCCTGGATGTTTTCAGGGTATAAGAGTATATATAGGAGAAGAAAGTAGGTCGGTGGATCT